>NW_027174132.1:0-98784 GCF_000499845.2 Phaseolus vulgaris | reverse complement strand
TGGAGCTCCAAGGCCTCTGCCAGTTTCCTCTCAGCTTCTGCCCTGGACTCTTGTGCTTGTTTCAGAGAGGAACAATAAGCCTCGTTCTGGCGTCCCAGGGCCTTCATCTCCTCTTCCAGGGTGGTTGCTTTCGTTTCCAAGGCCTGGAGAGTTTGAGCTTGGAAGACAGCGTTTCTGGCCTGGGAGCGCCATTCAAGAGCCACCGCCAAGAAGGCCCCCAAATAGAAAGGCATACCTTCCCTCCTGTCGGTACCTTCTGGCATAGTCCCGCCACTGAAACCCCTCATCAGATGCATGATTGGAGGGGGGATGGCAATGAAGTCGGGGGCGGCAGCGTCGGGAGCCGGGGAAGCAGTGGTTTCTGGCGGTGGCAGAGGAGGGGCAGATTCGGCACCTTCGCCCCTTTCCTCTTGGAGAATCATAGGAGGGAGTGAGGTTGCGCTTGGAGGGTTGTCCATGAAGGGGTTCCCTCCCTGCGGCGGCGTCTCTACCAGAAGAGGAACCCGCGCGGATTTTCTCCTCCTGAAGGGTGCCACGCCTTCTGATTCCTCATCATCTGACAGAATCTCCAAAACCCTTTTCCCTTTGTCGAGAGGGGTTGGAGCCGGTGATGAGGCCGCAGCTAGGGGAACGACGGCGATAGGCGGAGGAGAATTGGGAGTCGGAAGCACTTTGGAGCCAGGTGGAGACGCCGGAGATGGGCTAGAAGAAGCTTCAGCGGTGACTGGAGGTGGCGGTGACGGAGCCGGTGGGAGAACCGGATTGGCAGCAGGGCTGGAGGAGGCGCCCGCCTTGGCGGCACGAGCCTCCTTCAGTGCTTTCGCCAACATTATTCTTTTGGAAGTGCCCATCACCGATCCTACATCAAGACAGGCCAAACAACAAGGATTAGCACTAGAGCGGTTATGTGGATTCACAATATAGGAAGAGATGCGAAATGCAAGTAACATTGTACAGTGAAAAATGGTAATGCAGATAACCATAGCAACTAATGCATCATAAATCGCCAAGAGCAGATACCGAAGTATGTACAAAGCCCATGGGCATTGAATTCGTTCGCGATGAGCTTGGCGGTATCGAAGACTATCCCCAGTCCCGCCAAGGCTTTGCATATATCCCGGTCAGGCGGGGCAAGTTCGTCCAGAGCCAAGGGCTTCATAGTTATGGGTTTGTCTATCCAGTACAGGGGAAAGCCCTCTAGAATGGTAGGATCGCGCTTGGTCGCGCGTACCTTGAAAAATTTCCCCTTCCAGCCTTTGAACGAATTCTGGAAGAGCGTCAGGATGATGCGCCCGGCGATGCCAGAAAAGCTCATCCAGAGACTTTTCCCTTGTTTCTTTACCTCGAAGAAGTGAAGAAAAACGTCCACAGAGGAGGGAACACCTAGATAGCCGCAGAGAATTTGGAACCCCCTCACGAAAGCCCAACTGTTGGGATGGAGTTGGGCGGGAGCAGTGTTTATCTCTGTCAGTAGCTCTTTTTCGAAGGGAGTTAGGGGCAGACGCAGGCCCACCCTTTTGAGCACCATCTGATAGAGGAAGAAGAAAGCGCATCCCCCAGTATCCCGTGAGTCCGCGCAAACGGGTATCCCAGGTCGCACTCGGCTTACCAGGACTTGGGAGTCATGACTTTTGTGGAAAGCATTGAAGTTATAGAGGGCAGGGTCCCCCCTGTGGGCCTCCACGTCCTCAACGGAGTTCAGGAGGGAACATTCGTCCAGAAGTTCGTCGGGGGCCCAGTCATATTCGCCCTTATAATGAGACTTGGGGAGCGGGGGAGGCGCGGTGGTCTTGGTTTTTGCCATCAACGCCAATGCTGAAGATCAAAAGAGAAAGAAAGGGTTCAGAGAAAAGGGGTTTGGAGAGAAGAAAAGGGGAAAATGGAAGAACCCTAGGAGCGCCCTACCCGCAAAAGAACGAAGGGAAGCGAAAGGGACAACGAGGCATACAAACAAAATCTAGAGAAGTACGAGAACAACAACAGTCCCAGGCAGTTTCCTATAATGCGACAACAGTGAAGAGTTGAGAGTGCTCGAAACCATACCTTTGCTGTTGAAGTGGAGGCGGTAGGAGAGCGCAGGAAGGGGAGAATCGCAATTGCAGAGAGAAGAGGTTTTGGAGGCGATGAACAGGGCAAAGTAGCAGGGTGAATGAATGTAACAGTAGGGTGAGCGCGGGGTTTGGAGTAACTTAAACGTTACATTTCACGACTCAAGAAGCGCCAACTAAGGGTCGCAGGATCGGGCCACGCGTCAGAGGGTCGATTGCTCAGGGGAAGCGCAAAGGTCTCTAAAGGAGGGCCACGCGATGGGCCACGTGCCGCGCGATCAAGGGTAGCCCAAAAGGCGTAATTATCCCCATTTCAGGGAATGTCCAATCGGTCATTAAGAATACCCCTGTGGTTCAGAAAATGTCGCGTCAGTAATTCGAAAATTTGCTGAGTCAGCAGAGAATGCCACGTCATCAGGAAGGCACGTGGATGACGGGGGCAAGGCTTTAGTCTTTGCGCTGAAGACAAGTCTTCGGCTTAAGACTGGGGGGCTTGTGTAACGTCCCGTATCAGGGCGTTGACTAAGTCAAGGTCAAAGTCAACGACTGGTGGGTCAAAGTCAACCCCAGGTGTCGCCCAGGTGTAGAGACGCCAAGAGGAAGCGTCGCCAAGGCAGGACAAGGCGTCGCTAAGGCACGGCGTCGCCTAGGTGAAGGCGTTGCCTAGGTGAAGGCGTCGCCTAGGTGAAGGCGTCGCCCAGGTGAGGGCGTCGCCAGATCGAACAGTGTAAAAGCAAGGCAATCACGGTGTGGTTCCCCGATACCCATGGGTAGGAAAGACCATGGAGGGAGCGACGTCGTGGGAAAGCCTCAGGTCCCGATATCTCGGGAAAGTGATAAAGAGAAGGAAAAGGTGGCTTCAAGGCCATAGTGATAGTACCAGTGAAGGGCAACCTGACTCGCGAAGTACCCCTGCCACCCCAGAGACGCCTTCGGGACAGATACGACCCAAGAGGAAGGTCACGCCCAGGATAACCGGGTGCAGGGTGTGAGAGGAAGGCAGATACGCTCTCAGAGTAAGTGGCTAGATACTTGGGGGCATGAGTTGGCACCCAAAAAGCCACCCCTAGCGCAGTAGCACTCCCAAGCAGGAGGACCCACACGTAGAAACGTCCCCAAATGGGGTCATGGCGTCGTGAGGCCCTCCACGTGTACGACAGCAATGCCGGAATAGAAACACCCTCTAGTTAGGTGCCAGGTAATTAAAGATATTCAATACAGTTTCCCTTTTCAGCATTCAGGTACTATTATGGCTCCCAAGCGTTTCAACGTTTTAAATGCGCTACGTTTCGTAATTAAGCGCTTTAATGAGTGCGTTACGTTCGAGTTAAAAGCGCTTTAAGGCGCTTTAAATGCTGGGGCAGTTTAAATAGCGCTGGGAATGTCGGAAAAAGGGTTGGAACCTTTGGCAAACTTAGGAGAAACTCTTTGGTTGCTTGCCCGTGCTTTAAGGTTACGTACAAGTGACTGGAGAATATTTTTGCAAAAGGGGGACAACACACACACAGATACACAGTTCTTTTACCACCTTCAGAGTGCCACACGCGGTGCTCAGATACGTGGGTGGACAGTTTTTTGGTGTTTCTTGCTGGCTGACTTGAGCGTCGGAGTGCAAACGGCCGCTAGGGCGCCTCTTTGTCCTTTTTTTTGCAGGAATTCACAGGCAATCAGAGGGAAGGAGTCCTTAGCCGACGGTTGAGGTCGCGCACGAAGACGTCCCGGTCAACCGGACGGAACAGATTCGTATCCGTTGCCCAGCATCGACGCCTTGGTAGACAGTGCGTCCGGCAGCAAGGTGTTAAGTTTCCTAGACGCCTTTTCAGGGTACAACCAAATCAAGATGCACCCAAGAGACGAGAGCAAGACTGCATTCATGACGGAGACATGCAGCTATTGCTATAAGGTGATGCCCTTCGGGCTCAAAAATGCGGGCGCCACGTACCAGAGGCTAATGGACAAGGTCCTGGCGCCCATGCTTGGGAGGAACGTATACGCTTATGTAGACGACATGGTGGTGGCGTCGCAGAATAGAGTGCAGCACATGGCAGACCTGGAGGAGTTGTTCAATACAATATCCAAGTACCGCCTCAAGTTGAACCCCAAGAAGTGTGTTTTCGGGGTAGAGGCCGGTAAGTTCTTGGGTTTTTGGCTCACCGAGGGGGGATAGAGGCGAACCCCGACAAATGTGCGGCTATTATCGCCATGCGGAGTCCAACATCGATAAAAGAGGTGCAACAGTTGACAGGGCGGATGGCGGCGCTCTCGAGGTTTGTTTCCGCCGGCGGAGCAAAGGGGCACCCGTACTTCCAGTGCCTCAAGAGAAATAGTCGCTTTGCATGGACTGATGAATGCGAAGCAGCTTTCGTTAAGCTGAAGGAGTACCTGGCGACGCCACCGGTCCTCTGCAAGCCGGTAACGGGCGTGCCCCTCCGGTTGTATTTTACTGTAACGGAGCGGGCCATCAGTTCTGTGTTGGTCCAAGAGCAAGACCAGAGTCAGAAGCCCATCTACTTCGTAAGCAAGGCCTTACAGGGGGCTGAGACGAGGTACCAAGCACTAGAGAAGGCGGCGCTGGCGGTAGTGTTCTCTGCTAGGAGGCTCCATCATTATTTCCATAGTTTTACGGTGGTGGTGATGACCAACCTCCCTATACAGAAAGTGCTGCAGAAACCCGATGTGGCAGGAAGAATGGTATGCTGGGCAGTGGAACTGTCAGAATTCGACATCCAGTACGAGCCTAGAGGATCCATCAAAGGGCAGGTGTACGCGGATTTTGTAGCAGAACTTTCGCCCGGAGGTGAGCAAGAGGTGGAAGCGAGCTCGCAGTGGCTGCTCTCGGTTGATGGCTCTTCAAACCAACAAGGGAGCGGTGCGGGAATAGTGTTGGAAGGACCCGACGACATACTGATCGAGCAGGCCTTGCGTTTTGCCTTCAAGGCAAGTAACAATCAGGAGGAATATGAAGCCCTGATAGCAGGAATGCTCTTGGCCAAGGAGATGGGCGCACAGAACCTCCTGGTGAAGAGCGACTCTCAGTTGATTACGGGGCAGGTGTCGGGTGAATTCCAGGCGAAGGACCCACAGATGGCGGCGTATCCGAGATACGTCCAGTTGTTGAAGGGGGCGTTCGACGCTCTTGAGCTGATACATGTCCCGAGGGAGCAGAATGCCAGAGCTGACCTGCTCGCAAAGCTGGCCAGCTCAGGCAAGGAGGGTAGACAGAGGACAGTGATCCAGGAGACTCTCAAAGCTCCGCGTCGATTCGTGGAAGACAACAGGGTGGATGTCCTCCAGATTTATACATCAAGGGGAAGGCCGAGGAGTCATTCTTCTTTGACCCAAGATACGCAGAGGGCGCCCCGCATCAGTATATACGCGGGTGTGCCCGAGGAAGAGCAGATGCAGGTCTGTGTTTTGTCCAAGGGAGACACCTGGATGACGCCCTATAAACGATACCTGGCGGATGGGGCTCTTCCAGTGGACCCTGAAGAGGGTAAAAAAGTTAAAAGAAATGCCGCAAGATATACTTTGGTGGATGGGGTGTTGTTCAGGCACGGCTTCACTCACCCTATCCTAACATGCGTCAGTGGCGATGAGTGCACTAGGATAATGGCGGAGCTACACGAAGGCATCTGCGGAAGCCATGTAGGAGGAAGGTCCTTAGCCTCCAAGGTAATACGCGTAGGTTTCTTCTGGCCAACGGTGAAAGAGGATTGCGCACGGCACGCCCAGCGGTGTAAGCAATGCCAAAAGCACGCCGACTGGCACAAGGCGCCGCCAGAAGAGTTGCGGTCCATATACAGGCCGTGGCCTTTCCACACATGGGGAATTGACATCCTGGGCCCTTTCCCACTGCCAATCAGGCAGATGAAGTATCTGATCGTCGCCATCGAATACTTCACTAAGTGGATAGAGGCAGAGCCCGTGGCACAAATCACTGCCCATAAGGTACAGCATTTCGTGTGGAGAAACATTGTGTGTCGCTTTGGCGTACCTAGGCGCCTGATATCTGACAATGGGACCCAGTTTGCCAGTCAGCAGTTGAGAAATCTGTGTGCTGAAGTAGGAATCAAACAAGTGTTCGCGTCGGTTGAACACCCCCAGACCAATGGACAAGTAGAGTCGGCAAACAGAGTTCTGCTGAGGGGGTTAAAAAGAAGGTTAGAGAAAGCCAAAGCGGCGTGGGCGGAAGAGGTGCCAAGGATTGTATGGGCATATCACACCACGCCCCAATCCTCTACTATGGAGACGCCCTTCAGTTTGGTGTATGGGTCAGACGCGATGATCCCAGTAGAAATACATGAAAGCTCACCACGTTTTCAAAACTTTGTGGTGGAGGAGTCCAATGAAGAGAGGCGGCTAAACCTGGATCTGCTAGAAGAGGCCAGGGAAGAAGCTAGAATAAAAGCTGAAGCGATGAAGAGAAGAGTAGAGCGGCAATATAGCTCTAAGGTAAAGCCGCGACAGTTTCAGGTGGGCGACCTAGTGATGAGGAAAGCCCACCCATACGAGTTGGAGAATAAGCTGTCTCCCAAGTGGACCGGGCCCTTCAGGGTTACTGAGGCTAAGGGCAATGGTTCGTACAACCTGGAGACTTTAGATGGAGGCCCTATCCCGCGCAGTTGGAATGCAGCCAACTTAAAATTTTATTTCAGTTGACTTATGTAAGCAGTATGTAACAATTTAGTTGAAGGGGACGCTCTTTTTCCCTTTCGGGGGTTTTTTAATGAGGTCACCCTAATAAAAGGAAAAAACCAGTTTGAGAAAAAGAAGTGCCTTGGTTTTCAGCCTTTATCTTTCCTTGTTTGAAGATTATGTGATGCGCCGCCTAGGCCATGGCGTCACCAAGTAAGAAGGCGTCGCCTAGGTCCTGGCGTCGCCCAGAGAGAAGGCGCCACCTAGATAAGGGCGTTGCCCTGAGAAGGCGTCGCCCAAGTGAAGGTATGCAGCGTTAGAAGAACGAGACGAAAGGAAAGTGCGCAGTGCATGAAGCATATGCAAAGTAAAGTGGCGTTGCAAAAAATTAAGTATGATATTGACAAGTTGTTGTTACAAGCAATGTTCAATACAAGCACAAACGGAGCAAACACTACAAATCATGCAAAAACACGGACAAGCCATTCCTCAGTGGTCATCAGAGTTATCACTGGAGGAAGGCGAAGCCCCTTTCCCAGCCTGCAGAGCTCGAGTAAGTCGTGTCCTCTTTTCTTGGTTTATCTTCGAACCTACACCAAGGGAGAAGATGTGTTAGAGACACCATGAAGCAAGACATGCACGTACAGAAGGCAATAAAGGCCGAGTTTTCTAAGGCGGTGGGTCTTACATATGTACTTCTCGAGAGTCCCAGCGTTGAACTCCAGGCTGATCACCGTGGCAGAGTCAAAACCTCCCGCCTCAGCAAGAATCTGGCAAGCTATTTGATCACTTGGAGCCAGAGTCTTGAGGGGTTTGGCTTTGAGGACCTTTTCCTCTCTCACCAGTACAGCGGAAACCCATCCAGACCATCGGGAACAAGATCAGTACGCCAGATCTTGAAGAACCGGCCTTTCCACCCGGTGAACGAGCTTTGGAAGGGTGTGAAGAGAACTCTCCCGGGTACATTGCTGAGAGTTACCCAGAGGTTGTGTCTCTGTCTCTTCACCTCAAAAAAGTGGAGAAAGAGGTCAACCGAGGGTGCACAACCCAGAAACCCGAAGAGGATATCGAAGGCTTTGACAAAGGCCCAGCTGTTGGGGTATAACTGGGCCGGAGCCACATTGATCTCCGTCAGCAGTTCCTTCTCGAACCGGGAGAAGGGTAAGCGCACTCCGATGGTCTTGAACACCACCTGGTAAAAGTAAAAGAAAGGGACCCCTCCGTTGGCCCGTTCGTCTCCACATACTGGCTCCCCTAGAGTGCAAGGGAGCACAGCGATGTCGTCATCATGCCTCCTCGCGAAGGCCCGGTGGTCATAGGAACACGAATCCCCTTTGTGTTCGCGTATGGCCCTGGTTGAGAGCAAGCATGAATACTCGTCAAGAAGTTCACTCGAGGCCCAAGGGTACAAGTCTTTGGGACGGACCCTGGAGGAAGCAGCGTGAGAAGACATTCGTTAACAAGATCGGGACTGCCAGAAATGCAAGGGTTGAGCGAGGGAGCGAAGGCTGGAACAACCCTTCATCAGAGAAGAAAGGGTGCAAGAAAGAAAGGGTGCAAGAAGGAAGGGTGCAAGAGGAAAGAACGCAAGTAGGTTATGAAGAGTGAGAAAATGATGATGAAGATAGTTCCAGGGTTTGAAGAGTTAAATAAAGCGGTTAGAGCGCCAAACGACGCGAATGGACGCACCGCGCGATTGATACACGTGGCAGAAGATGAAAGGATGACGATGGCACCACTGGTTAAAATCAGAAAACGTCGTATCAGCAGAATACCCAGTGGTACGATGCGCCGTCGAAAGTGAGTCAGGAGTACAGCAGGAGTCAGAACTTAATGGAATGACTAGATGCCCCATCAACCATACAAGCAGCGCCACGTGGATCAAGTCGAATGACGGAACGTCCCATCGGCTATACAAGGAGCGCCACGTGGATGGCGCAGACAAAGCCTTGAGTCCTTCGCAGCCATCAGGCATCGACCAAGGCAAGAATCAAAGTCAATGTCAAAGTAAAGGAAACGCCCGAGGCGTCACCCGGAAGGGTGTGAAGGGCGACGCCAGCGTGAGACGTCACGGGCGTCGCCTCCCCGATACCCACAGGTAGGAAAGACTGTGGAGGGAGACGAAAGTGAAGGAAGCAGAGTTAATTGCTGGCGTCGCTTCCCAGATACCCACAGGTAGGGAAGACTGTGGAGGGAGACGAGACCAAAGAAAGCAAAGTTAGTCACAGGCGTCGCCTCCCCGATACCCACAGGTAGGAAAGACTGCGGAGGGAGACGAGACCGCCAAACGCCAGCGAATCACTAGCAGGGCGTTCCCCGATACCTATGGGAAGGAAAGACCATGGAGGGAACAGACCCCCCCCCCCAAAGCACTCGACGTTTTAGACACCCGGGGACGATACGGCACTGCTGTAGCAGGCCTCTCCTTAGGCGTGGGCGCCGGGGGCTAAGAATCAGGGAGAGAACCGTTTCGGTGTTAGAAACACATGACCTTTCTCGGTCATACAAAGCCGCCCAACGAAATGAAAGAAATGGGCAGAACACAGATAAAATGATCGAAGCACGCGAAGATAAAAGATGAGAATGAGATCGCACAAGCGGAATCGTATATGGCAAAGACATAAAGGGAATCATGCGAACGCCCCAAATCAGTAACAAGAGTGCGGGTAGTTCAAAGAGTTACAAATTTTAACAGATAAAATCAAAAACGAAGGTAAAGTATAAAGCCGTTAAGTGTGAAGCTGAAGGTGGCGGTTGAGAGGCAGCGGTTCAGTCATCCACGTCCATGGGCACGACCTTCCCGTCGACGACATGGTGCATGGGGTCGCAGTTTGAAATATTGATGCCAGGGTTCTCACAGGACGTCTGGGTTAGTGCCTCTTGGAACCCCTCTTCGAAAGTACCCGCCATCTCCTGGATAAGGGACTTTTTCTCCTTCTCCAGCTCCTCAACAGCGGCATCCCAGACGCCACCTGCTTCTCTAGAGCCTCCTGGACCTGGAGGGCGACTTCACGAGTATAAAGACCAGCCTGGAGCTCCAATGCCTCGGCCAGTTGCCTCTCAGTTTCGGCCTTGGACTCTTTCATTTGTTTCAGAGAAGTTTGATAAGCTTCGTTCTGGCGCCCCAGGGTCCTCATTTCCTCTTCCAGGGTAGTTGCCTTTGTTTCCAAGGCCTGGAGAGTTTGGGCTTGCAGGACCGCGTTTCTGGCCTGGGCGCGCCATTCAAGAGCCACCGCCAAGAAGGCCCCCAAGTAGAAAGGCATGCCTTCCCTCCTGTCGGTACCCTCTGGCATAGTCCCGCCACTGAAACCCCTCATCAGATGCATGATTGGAGGAGGGATGGCGATGAAATCGGGGGCGGCAGCGTCGGGAGCGGGGGAAGCAATGGTTTCTGGCGGCGGTGGAGGCGGCGGTGGAGGCGGGGCAGATTCGGCGCCTTCGCCCCTTTCCTCTTGAAGAGTCATGGGAGGGAGTGAGGTTGCACTTGGAGGGTTATCCATGAAGGGGTTCCCTCCCTGCGGCGGCGTCTCCACCAGAAGAGGAACCCGCGCGGATTTTCTTCTTCTGAAGGGTGCCACGCCTTTCGAGTCCTCATCATCTGATAGAATCTCCAAAACCCTTTTCCCTTTGTCAAGAGGGGTTGGAACCGGTGACGAGGCTGCAGCTAGGGGAACGGCGGCGATAGGCGAAGGAGAGTTGGGAGTTGGAAGCGCTTCAGGGCCCGGTGGAGATGACGGAGATGGGTTAGAGGGAGCTTCAGCAGTGATGGGAGGTGGCGGTGACAGGGTCGGTGGGGGAACAGGATCGGCGACAGGGGTGGAGGAGGCGCCCGCCTTGGCGGCGCGTGCCTCCTTCATTGCCTTCACCAGCATCATTCTCTTAGAAGCGCCCATCACCGATCCTACATCAAGATAGACCAAACAGCAAGAATTAAGACCAAAGTAACTATGCAAAATTACAACACCCATGGAGGCGTGAAATGCAAGCAACATAGCACACTATAAAATGAGTATAAGAGTCCAGGGGAACCAATGTTCGATAGCAAGCTGTTCACAACAAAAGGATGAGGGGAGAGCCCCTTACCGAAGTAGGTGGTCAGGGCGTGAGCATTGTACTCGCTAGCGACCAGCTTCAAGGTATCAAAAACGATCCCCAACCCAGCCAAGGCTTTGCTTACCTCCCTATCGGCGGGAGATAGCTCTTCCAGGGTCTTGGCCCTGAGCAATTTAGGGCGTTCCGTCCAGTAAAGGGGGAAGCCATCCAAAGTTGTGGGATCGTGCTTGGCGCTGCACACCCTGAAGAATTTCCCTTTCCAATTCTTGTAAGAATTCTGGAAGAGGGATAGGAGGATCCTACCTACGATCCCGGAAAAGCTTACCCAGAAGCTTTTCCCCTGTTTCTTCACCTCAAAGAAATGCAGGAAGATATCTACAGAAGGGGGAATGCCCAGGTATCCACAAAGAATTTGAAAGCCCCGCACGAATGCCCAACTGTTGGGATGAAGCTGGGCGGGGGCAGTGTTGATCTCAGTGAGAAGCTCCCGTTCGAAGGGAGTGAATGGGAGACGCACTCCAACGCGCTTGAACACGGTCTGGTACATGAAGAAGAAGGGTTTCCCCTTTCTAGGTCTGTCGTTCAAACAAACAGGTTCCCCAGGCCTGCCGGGACAGACGGATATGTGGGCGTCGTGGGTGCGGCAGAAGGCGTTAAAGTTGTACAAATGGGGATCCCCCCGGTGAGCCTTCAGGTCCTGGAAGGAAGTCCGGCTGGTGCATTCACTCAGGAGCTCGTCGGGGGCCCAGGGGTAGAAGGCTTTGTAGTTGGACTAGGGGGTCGTGGGAGAAGAATCAGGCTCCACGTTCGCGCGCGTCATGGTGAAAATAGATAGCTGGAGAAAGAAGAGAAGAAAAAGGGTTTAGCAAGTTTAGCCATGGCAAGAAGGGGAAAGGACCCCAGGAAGCGTCACCCACGCGAGAGAAATCAGAGGAGGAAGAAGAAGCGGAGAAATGCAGTAATAACGAGAATAGCAACAGTCCCAGGCAGTTCAATGAATCCTATAATGCGACGAAAGGGAAGAGTCGTGAATACTCGAGATCGTACCTTTGTTATTAGAACGGAGGCAGTAGACGAGCGTAGCAAGGAGGGAATCGCGATTGCAGAGGAAAGGGGTTTTGGAGGTGTTGAACAGTGCGGAGTTGCAGAGTGAATGAATGTAACAGTAGGGTGAGCGCGGGGTTTGGAGTAACTTAAACGTTACATTTCGCAACTCGAGAGGCGCTAACCTAGGGCCGTGGGATCGTGCCACGCGTCAGAGGATTAATTGGCCAAGGGAAACGCAAAGGTCCCTGGAAGATGGCCGCGCGATGGGCCTCGTGGCGCGCGATCAAGGGTAGCCCAAAGGGTGTTATCATCCTCATTTCAGGGAATGTCCAATCAGTCATTAAGAATACCCCTGCGGTTCAGAAAAGGTCGCGTCAATAATTCGAAGAGTTGCAGAGTCAGCAGAGAATGACACGTCTTCAGGATGGCACGTGGACGGCGTGGGCGAGGCTTTAGTCTTGACGCTGAAGACAAGTCTTCGGCTTAAGACTGGGGGACTTGTGTACCGTCCCGTATCCGGGCGTTGACTAAGTCAAGGTCAAAGTCAACGGCTGGAGAGTCAAAGTCAACGCAAGGCGTCGCCTGGCTGGAGAGACGCCAAGAGGAAGCGTCGCCAAGGCAAGGCGTCGCCTAGGTGAAGGCGTCGCCCAACCAGGGCATCGCCAGATCAAACAGTGCTAAAGTGAGGCAATCACGGTGTGGTTCCCCGATACCCATGGGTAGGAAAGACCATGGAGGGAGCGACGCCGTGGGGAGGCCTCAGGTCCCAATAGCACGGGGCAGCGATAAAGAGAAGGAAAAGGTGGCTTCAAGGCCATAGTAATAGTACCAGTGAAGGGCAGCCTGACTCGTGAAGTGCTCCTGCCGCCCCAGAGACGCCCGTGGGGCAGATACGACTCAAGAGGAAAGTCACGCCCAGGGCAACCGGGTGCAGGGTACAAAAGGAAGGCAGATACGCTCTCAAAGTAAGTGACTAGATACTTGGGGGCATGAGTTGGCACCCAAAAAGTCACCCCTAGCGCAGTAGCACTCTCAGCAGGAGGACTCACACGTAGAAACGTCCCCAGACGAGCAGAAGCGTCCCCGGATGGGGTCATGGCGTCGTGAGGCCCTCCACGTGTACGACAGCCATGCCAGAATGGAAACACCCTTTAGTCAGGTACCAGGTAATTAAAGGTTATTCAATACAGTTTCCCTTTCGAGCATTCAGGTACTATAATGGCTCCCGAGCGTTTCAACGTCTTAAATGCGCTACGTTTTCTAATTAAGCGCTTTAATGAGTGCGTTACGTTTGTGATTAAAGGCGCTTTAATGCTTGGGTAGTTGAAATAGCGCGGAGAATGTTGGAAACAGGGTTGGAACTTTCGGCAAATTTATCAGAGAACTCTCTAGTTGCTTGCTCGTGCTTCAAGGTTACGTACAAGTGACTGGGGAATATTTTTGCCTGAGAGAGACAGCACACACATATACACAGTTTCTCTTACCACCTCCAGAGTGCCATACGCGGTGCTCAGACACGTAGGTGGACAGTTTTTGGTGTTTCTTGCTGGCTGACTTGAGCGTCGGAGTGCACACGGCCGCTAGGGCGCCTCTTTGTCCTCTTTTTTTGCAGGAATCCACGGGCAACCAGTGGGAAGGATTCCCTAGCTGACGGTTGAGGTCGCGCACGAAGACGTCCCGGTCAACCGGACGGAACAGAAGCTTTAAACTTTGAAAAGCTCTTCTTTATTGGGTGGCCTCATTAAAAACCCTCCTTAGGGAAAAAAGAGTGCCCCCTTGAAATTGTTTTAACAGAAACTATTCAAATCTCTTCATATTCGTCTTTACTTACAAGGCTTTAACTGTAATACGACTTGAGATGTGTGGCGTTCCAAGTGCGAGGAATCGCCCCTCCTTCTAACGTCTCCAAGCGGTAGGCGCCATTCCCGAGCACCTCGGTTATTCTGAACGGTCCCGTCGACTTGGGCGATAACTTGTTCTGCATCTCATACTGATGGGCCTTCCTCATCACCAGATCGCCGCTTCTAAACTGCCTTGACATTACCTTAGAGTTGTACCTTCGCTCAACTCTTCTCTTTACTGCTTCGGCTTTCACTCTCGCCTCCTCCCTGACCTCATCCAGCAAATCCAGATTCATTCTTCTTTCTTCGTTCGAGTCTTCCGCCACGAAGTTCTGGAACCTCGGCGAGCTTTCCTGGATTTCGACTGGAATCATCGCATCACATCCATAAACCAAACTAAAGGGGGTCTCGTGGGTTCCTGACTACTCAGTGGTATGGTATGCCCAAACTATGCGGGGTACCTCTTCAGCATACGATCCCTTGGCTTTCTCTAATCTTCTCTTTAAACCTCTCAGCAACACCCGATTGGCAGACTCCACTTGGCCATTCGTCTGCGGGTGCTCGACGGATGCAAACACCTGTTGTATCCCCACAGCTTTTTCAAGATGTGACTTGCAAACTGAGTCCCATTGTCTGCCACCAGGCGTTTAGGCACACCAAACCGGCACACTATGTTCTTCCATACAAAGCTCTCGATCTTGTGTGCGGTGATCTGGGCCACTGGCTCTGCTTCGATCCACTTGGTGAAGTACTCAATCGCCACTACCAAGTACTTCATCTGCCTGATCGCCAATGGGAAGGGTCCCAGAATGTCAATTTCCCAAGTATGGAACGGCCAGGGGCTGTAAATCGACTTCAGCTCTTCTGGGGGTGCCTTGTGCCAATCGGCGTGCTGCTGGCATTGCTTGCAACGCTGGGCGTATCTCTTGCAATCCAGTAATAGCCTGCACGGATAGTCCTTGTCGCCAGTGATCGACCTCCAATGTGGCTCCCGCAAATTCCCTCATGGAGCTCATCCATAATCCTCGTGCACTTCTCTCCGTGTATACATACAAGAAGAGGGTGTGTGTGAATCCAAACCCGTACAGCTCGCCGTCAATAAGGGTAAACTTGCTAGAGCTCTTCTTTATTCTTCTGGCCTCAGTTGAGTCAACTGGAAGCACACCATCCGATAAATAACGTTGGTAAGGCGTTATCCACGTGTCTGGCTCGTGGACAGCGCAAACCTACATCGATCTTGCCCCTTCCGCTGGGCGCGCTCTGATCCTTGGCGCCCTCAGAGTTTCCTGTGTTAGGGATCTATGACTTCTCGCCGGTCTTCCCGTTGATCTACAAACGTGGAAAACTTGGTGGTCTGCCACGAATGCTCGAGGCGCTTTCAAAGTTTCTTGAATGACAGTCCTCTGCCTGCCCCCCTTGCCCGAACTGGCGAGCTTGGCTAGCAAGTCAGCTCGGGGATTCTGTTCTCTTGGCACGTGCACCACTTCAAATGAAGCGAAAGATCTTCTTAGCTCTTGCACGTACTCCAAGTAGGCTGCCATCTGCGGGTCCTTGGCTTGGAACTCGCCAGTTACTTGTCTTGTGACCAACAGCGAGTCGCTCTTGGCCATCAGCACTCTCGCCCCCTTTTCCTTAGCCAGTAGGATTCCAGCGATCAAAGCCTCATACTCTGCTTGGTTGTTGCTTGCTTTGAAAGCGAACCTCAATGACTGTTCTATCAACACTCCGTTGGGCCCTTCCAAAATGACCCCAGCCCCGCTGCCCAGCTGGTTGGACGACCCATCAACAGAGAGTACCCAGCGAAAGTCACCCTCGGCGTTCTGTGCCACCTCGGAGGACAACTCGACCACGAAATCGGCGAAGACTTGCCCTTTGATCGATCCCCGGGGTTCATACTTGATGTCGAACTCCGAAAGCTCGATTGCCCACTTCACCATCCTTCCAGCCACATCGGGCTTCTTCAAAACCTTCTGGATTGGCAGATCAGTCATCACCAGTACCGTGAAGCTCTGGAAGTAATGGCGCAATCTCCTCGTCGAGAATACAACCGCCAATGCTGCCTTTTCTAGGGCCTGGTACCTTACCTCCGGGCCTTGTAGCACCTTGCTAACGAAATATATAGGCCTTTGGATTTAGTCTTGATCCTACACTAGCACTGCGCTGATCGCCCTCTCAGTTATGGCAAAGTACAGCCTGAGGGGTGTTATGTCTTGGGGATTGCACAGAATTGGAGGGCTCGCCAAATATTCCTTGAGCTTTACGAAGGCCTCCTCACACTCCTCCGTCCAAACAAACCTGTTGTTCCTCTGCAAACATTGGAAGTATGGGTGGCCCTTCTCTCCGCTTGCCGATACGAATCGAGACAGGGAGGCCATCCGCCCCGTGAGTTGCTGCACCTCCTTCACATTGGCGGGGCTCCTCATTGCCAAAATGGCAGCGCACTTCTCGGGGTTAGCCTCAATTCCCCTCTCTGACAGAAGACACCCCAGAAATTTCCCTGCTTCTACACCAAAAACGCACTTTTTAGGATTCAGTTTTAGCTTATACCTGGCTATTGTGATGAACAACTCTTCCAAGTCTGTGACGTGCTTGTCTTTCTCCAGGGACGTCACGACCATGTCGTCGACGTATGCCTGCACATTCCTTCCGAGCATGGGCACGAGCACCTTGTCCATCAGCCTTTGGTATGTGGCCCCTGCATTCTTCAACCCGAAGGGCCCTTGTAGCAATAACATGACCTTTCCGTCATGAAGGCGGTCTTCTCTTCGTCCTTGGGGTGCATTTTGATTTGGTTGTACCCCGAGAAGGCATCCAGAAAACTGAGCAGCTTGCACCCTGATGCACTGTCTACTAGGGCGTCTATGCTTGGCAATGGGTAAGAGTCCTTCGGGCAGGCCTTGTTCAGGTATGTAAAGTCAACGCACATCCGCCATTTTCCGCTGCTCTTCTTGACCAGTACAACGTTAGCGAGCCATTCTGGATATTGGATTTCCCTGATGTGGCCCGCTGCAAGTAGTTTCTGCGTCTCTTCTTTGATCGCTTGTCTCTTCTCCTCATTGAATTTTCTTCTTCTTTGGCGGATGGGCCTGACTTGGGGTCCATTGCCAAACGATGGCACAAGAAATCAGGGTCGATCCCCGACATATCTGAAGCAGCGCACGCAAACGCATCCAAGTGTCTACTTATTACCTCGGCGATCTGGTCTTGCGTCTTGCTATCCAGGGTTCTCCCCAACTTAAACACCTTACCGCTGATCTCCTTCTCGAGCCATTCCTCTACCGGCTGAGGTTTCCTCTCGCTGGCGATCAGCGCCCTCGCGATATTGGTTTCTCTGGCGGTCTCCGAGCAGTTTCTCTCCGACCTCGCCTCTACATTCCCCATCGGCACATCACCCTCGGCGACCACCTCTAACGCCGCATCCGAAACTCGCCGGGGTTCGCGCTCCGGCTCCATGCCAGGGGGAGGCGTTGTGGTTATGTGGCACACAGACCTCTTGTTCTTGAGGCTGTTTTCGTAACACTTCTTCGCCTCCTTCTGGTCGGAGCAAATAGTGATGATCATACCCTCCATAGACGGCAACTTGACCTTCATGTGCCTTGTCGAAGGCACAGCTCCTGTTCTGTTGAGCGTTGGCCTCCCCAGCAGTATGTTGTACGCTGACGGGGCGTTTACAACAAGATACCTGATCTTCTCCGTTCGTGAGGCCAAATCGTCAGTGAAGGTCGTCCTCAGCTCGATATACCCCCTCACCTCCACTTGGTTGCCGGCAAAACCGTACAAGCAGCCCCCATATGGTCTTAACTGATCAGGGGACAGTTGTAATTTCTCAAAGGTTGGCCAAAACATCACATCTACTGAGCTTCCTTGATCGACCAGCACCCGGTGGACGGTCCTTCCCGCCGTGACAAGCGAGATCATAATAGGGTCGTTGTCGTGAGGCACCACGTCCCTGAGGTCCCCCTCAGTGAACGTGATGTCCATGTCGGGCGAGTGATCCTCAAAGATTTCCACTGACATTATCGACCTCGCGTACCTCTTTCGTTGTGACGCTGTGCACCCCCCGCCGGAGAATCCGCCAGCTGTGGTGTGGATCTCGCCGTGAATAGGCACCTCGTGCTGTTGCCCTCCGCTGCTCGCCGGTTGAGACCCTGATGCTTGGTCCGCCTGCTTCTCTAGCAAGTAATCCTTCAGGAAACCACATTTAACCAGCTCGGCGAGCTGGTGTCCCAGAGCCAAACACGAGTTGATAGAGTGGCCAAAACTCTTGTGGAACTCGCACCATGCGTCTGGCTTTGGCCCCAAAATCTTCTCCGCCGTTTTCTCAGGCACTTTGAGCCTGGTAGCTATGTTTGGGATGGCGATCAAATCCGCCAAGCCCATCACAAACTCATACCTCGGGGGGCGATTACTCTCCCTGGGGCGCCCGGGTCCCTTGCTCTTATTTTTCTTAGGGTCGTAAGGATGACGCGTCCTTTGATCCCTCTTTCCCGCTGCCGCCTCCATCACCCTCTGAGGTTGCACCCTTGCTTGGGTGCGCGGTTTAGTAGGGGCCACATTTCCTCTCTTCTCGGTGAGCTCGCTTTAGGCGGCGATGTGAGCCACAGCACGTCGCCGGATTTCGGCGAACGAGGCGGGGTGGCTCCTGATGAGCGACTCACTAAAGGGCCCAGGCAACACGCCCTTTTTGAAGGCGTGCACAAACATCTCTTCGTCCTTTTCTGGCAAACGGACTATCCGAGCTCCGAATCTGTTCAGGAAATCCTTCAAGGACTCCCCTTGGTACTGCCTTATATCAAACAAGTCGTAAGACACCAAAGGTGGGGCCTTGTTCACTATGTACTGCTCAACAAACATCTTGGAAAACTGTTGGAACGTGGTAATGTGGCCAGTGGGTATACTGACGAACCAGTCCAACGCCGTTCCGCTCAAAGTGCTCATGAACACCTTACAATACACCGCGTCTGAGCCCCCTGAGAGCATCATCTGAGTATGAAATGCCGTGAGATGGGCTTCAGGGTCCTCCACCCCAGTGAAAGACGCTTTCACTGCCACAGTGTTAGCCAGGACCACCGAGTCCATGATCTCTTGGTTAAATGGCATAGGAAAGCTGCGTAGTGGGGAAGGGGGTGCAGATCTGTCCCCTGCCGCACGCTCCTCCCGCTCCTGAAGGGCTTTGCGCAACTCTTCGTGGATCCTATTAAGCTCTTCGTTCCTTGCTTGCGAGGCCACCAGCGCCTCGTGCATCCTTTCCTGCTCAGAACGCGATGTAGCCACGTTCTCCTGCAGCGTCCTCATCATGTCCATCACTTGCGTCATGGACACAGCATCTTCGTCTGTTGATGGCGCCACTGAACTGGAGTGTGTTGTCCTCATCCTTCCTCAGCAATCTCAGCAGCTCAAATGACTCCAAACAAACGGTGAAAACTCCAGTAGTCGACTGCGATAGCGAGCAGTCGAACAGAAAACACTCAAAGCACCACAAACACAAACTATGGTTGGGAATCACCTTTTATACGGCCCCACGGTGGGCGCCAGATGATCCTGCCGGTTGACTTAGCGCAAGAATGTTGCCTCGTCACAATCTTCCTCACCAGCTTGACTCCACGTGCCCTCCAAGTCCACTCCACAGATAGCCTCTCTAAGAACCTGAAAAAACACACGGTGGCGCCTCTGCGGCCGTTGGCGCTCCGACGCTCAAGTCAGTGACAAGAACACCCAAAAACTAAGAGAGAATATGCTCTGTAGGACCGTACTGTAGGCACACAACCTTAGCAGTATCAGCCGTCATGGAAAACGTACCTCTGCAGATTCTGTTAAGGTTACCTTTATAGCTAGGTTTCTTCTCTCTCCAGGCCGTTATGCTTTTGGACGCGTGGCTCGCATCCAGCCCTGCACGTGTCGCCATCTGGGCTGGGACAGCAGGTAGCGCCCAGCCCTACACGTGTCGTCATCTGAGCTAAGGCAACTTGAGCGTCATTTCTCCATTGCTCCCAACCCTACACGTGTCATCATCTAGGTTGGAGTAACTGGCGACATCCAACCCTACACGTGTCATCATCTGGATTGGGGCAACTCAAACGTCATTCTTTGTGTAGTAACCAGCCGCACAGCTAAGTCCTCAACTTAAGGAGCAACCTAGTACGTAATGCACTGTGAAACACCACCCGACAAGGCGAGTATCGGATGCAACAAAGTGCATCATCTCTGTGATATCGCTCATCGCGAATGGCACCCTCCTTACTGTTGCGCCATGCATGTTCTAGCTAGGGAAACCTTGCCACCAACAAATGTCCACTCTGGGAATCCTGTCGCTGATGAGCAAGGCGTTCCCCCCAACCCACTCGACCTTCATGCTCCATGCTGGTGCCACAATCGTCTTACTGAACTTACACGCTTGAAATTACCCTTCTGAGCCTTCAACAGCTTTAACTAAGTTTGCTGGGAGATCCGGCGATGTGCTCCTTGTGGCGGCGTGTAAACCACCCGATCTCCTAGCATTCCCGGGCGATCTCTGATTATCCGTTCTCCTAGCGCTCTCATACGGCGACTGCGACGTAACTCTGGTGACCGCCGGTTACGCACACTAGAGATCGGAGAACGCCAATTCAGCGATCGGCGACTGCGACGTAACTCTGGTGACCGCCGGTTACGCACACTAGAGATCGGAGAACGCCAATTCAGCGATCGGCGACTATGCCCACTTCTGAGCCATTCATCTTTTCTAGCCTACGCGTTCCATTGAGCACGCCCCACCCGAGCACGTGCAAGACACATCATCACGCCTGATGACCTGTTCGGTACAATACCAGATAAAGAGTTTATACAAACTGAAATTAAAGAGTTTAAGAGATAGAGAGATTGCACACACAGTTTATACTGGTTCACTCTTAAACCAAGAGCTACATTCAGTCTTCCCAGAAACCACTGGGGGAATCCACTAACCAATCAAACCTAGATTACTTACACACACCACCAAAGAAGTGACCTTGATCCCCTCAAGACACACACTTCCTTTGGCTCAACACATACACCACCAATAATGCTGATCTTGACAACCTCAAGAGCACACAACACTTCTTGGTTTATCACACCAGAGTTTACACAAAGTATAGAAGGATTACACTTGTTACAGAATTATCTGAAATCAATACAAGATGAAAATCCTATTCCACTCTCTCTTGATCAAAGTAATCTCAAAGTAATATTTAACTCTTCAAAAGCAAAATCAGTGAAAAACTCAAATATGTTTTTCTTTTATTAAATCTCAATTCCTTGTTTGTTATAAAAGTTGAACAAACTCTTTATAGCTTTAAAAGACTGGTCAAAGCATTTAAAACAGAAGCGCATTCAGTTATAAAATCATTTAAAGCTCAGTCAAAGCACAAAATAGTTTTCTGTTATGGTTTCAAAACAAATAATCAATTGAATGCTCAAATCAATCGGTTGTTTTGGTTTGACAGCAAGTCAACCACCAAAAACAATTTTCAACCTTTCTTAAAACACCTAAGTATAAAACAATCGGTTGTTTCGATAAAACAACAGGTTTTTTTCACTTATTTTGAAAAACAATTTCAATTCAAAAGGTTTGAGAATACTTAAGCTTTGGATTCAATCAAGAGTGGATTTACACAAATAATCTACCCCAAATCCTATTCTAAAACACCTCAGCAACAGCAAGCACATCAGGCCTTCTATCAAACTCAAAGGATTTGGATTCTTCAAAGCTTGAACACACTTGATTCAACAATCTCCCCTTATTTGATGAACACAAATCCCTGGTTGCTTGTGTTGGATTTGATTGAATCTGAAGCATTTCCTACAAAACAAAGTTTAAGCAAAGTTCCTACAAAGCAAATTTTAAGCAAAGCACAATATCTCTGATAGAAGACAGCATATCAGCAACATTAAAAACCAGTCTCATCAGCAGAAATAAAGCTCACTTAAACACTTAAATACACCATAGAGATAAAAAAAAGCAATTGTTCCAGATTTTACAGAAATTTAAAACAAAAGCTCTTAAACAGATACAGGGCCAAAAACAATCGGTTGTTTCGTGAATTCAATCGGTTGTTTTTCCTTTAATCATCCTTGCCATACTGAAGTTCAATGATCTGATTCTAAACAGCTTCAATCTGTTCATCCAAGGTCATAAACCGAGTATCCATGTTGTTGAATCTGTTGTCTATATTCTGGAAGTTGCTCACACAGAATTCATGAAGATTCCTTTGATTCTCGACAAAGCCATCAAGCCTATTCACCATGTATTTTTCAAAAGAAGACATGGATGGCATTTCATATCCTTGATTTTCTGCACTGGTTCCAACACCTAAATTGGTTTCAGGTTGTTCTTCATGGTGAAAATCCATGTCAGGAGCTTGATCTTCTTCATCAAAATCAGCAGCGACAGCACTTGATGAAGCACCATGATCACCATCTTTGCTCACCCATTTTCCATTATCTTCAATATTCACTTCAAAATAGAGCAAGAATTTAGAGATTAAAACAGCATAGGGATAGCGATAATCACTTAACCTCATGGCTTTTTGCATGTGTTCTTTAATGATGTGGATCTAGTTGATCTTGATCTTCTTCATGATGTAGTAGATGTATACAAGGTCTTCTTCTGTTATGGAAAAATGGTTGCTCCCCCTTAGAGTAAGAATCCAAGTTACAATAAGAGCAAGCACCCTTTCATCTAGCTTTAAGCCTCCAACCGAACAAGTTCTCACTTGGGCATTTTGATTCTTCAAGCAACTCTTGTAGTATTGGACTTTGTTAAAATCCTCCACTACACCAAGATTTCCCTTGTTGATCCTTAGACCAACATATTTCAGGCCAGCTACAACAGTCCACACATCATAAGGGATCTCGATGTCAACACCCTTCACATGAGAAACAAGATTGTTTCCCTCAAACTTGAGATTGGTGTAGAATACCCAGATCAAATCAGGATATATGTTTCCCTTCATCTCCAAGAACCTTCTCAGCAGCTGGTCTTTGAGAAGCTTTCTCGCATTGTCTAGCTTTTGGCTTTTCAGCCAATCAAAGGAAACAACTTTGGGGTTGTTGATCACCTTTGTGCTAGTTTCAAAATGATATTTTACAATGAGTTCATTGTCTCCAGAAAACCAACCCTCTAGTCTCCCTCCAGACCTCACAGTTCTGGTTTTGATCCTTTTTTGTGTAGGAGGAGTGGATTCCATGATAGCAGAAAAAGAGGCAAAGAAGACTCACACAAAGAGAGCAACAGATGTTGCAAGAGATGGCTCAATTGATTGTTCTTGTGAGAGAGAACAGCTACACCAGAATGTAAAGAGAAACAGAACCAAACTGCATTCAATTGATGTGAGTGGGTTTCAGTCTTCAAAGAGAAAAGACTTGACCAAGACCTGCACTAAAAACGTCAGAAAAAGCAAAAAATCACATGGTCATCACATGTGATCTTTGACTAGTCATAAAGGCTCTTAAATTTTCAAGATTTTGGAATATATTCCTTTATGACATGTTGTAACTTCCTCCAGAACAAGATCAGGCTTTTAACACAGCTTTATTGACTCAGGATTCTTTCATAATTGAGATCTGCAACAGACACAATTTTAAAAAGAATTAAATCCATTCTTTCACAGTGCTGTCAGTGAGAAAACAATCGGTTGTTTCGTGGAAACAATCGGTTGTTTTTCTGCAGCAGTAAAACAAATTTTGATTTATTAAGAATGAGCCGATAAGATTCAATGTAGATGTAATTGAACATTTAACATGAGATATTTAAGCATGAATTTGAATTAAAAACAAATAAGGATAGAGATAAGGAAGGTCTTATCCTTTATTAAGTTCCTTCAATGAGTCATTTGTTTGTGATCAAGAAGCCTCTTTTGACTATTAAGAACCTTGGACTGGTACATAACATTGATTCAGCTTCAATATTAATCTTTTCCTTCCAAGAACCTGATCAGATAACTCAGTGCCTCATGTTCTTCTAGATTCCCTGCATAGACATGAATTCAAGCAACAAGGTTTGGTCCCCTTAAAAATGTGGGTTCATTTGGTTTAATTTTATCATTTGAAACCTCACAACCTTTGGGAATCCATTTCATAAAGCCTCTAGGAACATAATATTTCCTTATTTTGCATAATCTAACAGAATGGCCTTTCTTCATGCAATAAAAGCATGTAACAACCGGTTGTTTCGACTTAACAATCGGTTGTTTTACTGGCTGTTTTGAAAAATTCTTTGAAAAATTATCTTGTTTGTTTTGAGGATTAAAACCTAATCCAGCTCTTCCAAAAACACAGTTTTGAGATGCCAATACATTTTCAAAGTTGGATTTTCCTTTTGAAAGCTTACCCATAGTACTAACAAGATAATGCACTTTCTTTTCAAGATTTTCACAATTTTCACAATTGAGAGTGTCACACTTGCAAGAAGAGTTTTTGCAATGTGTTTCCAGATTTTCAAAATCACTTTTTGATTTTTCCAGCTCTTCTTCAAGTGCCTTAACTCTCTTTTCAGGCCAGCTGTTAAGCTCTTTTAATCGGTTGTTTGAAAGAACCAATCGATTAGCTTCATCATGTGTTTCTTGAAAAGCTTCAAGCAATTCACTATAATTTTTAGCATTTAGAGAAGCACATGAACTTACATCACTTGAGTTGCATGACTCATCATCTCCTTCTGCAATCAAGCATATGTTTTCCTTTTCTTCTTCAGTTGATGATGAGCTTGATGAGGAGACTTCATTCTCATCCCAGGCTATGTAGGCCCTTTTTTACTTTCCCTTCTTTTCTTTGTAGCTTGACTTCTTCTCCTTGCTTTCTTTATTTGGGCAATCTACCTTTATGTGCCCTTGCTCACCACAACCAAAACAAGTATAGTTATTGGAATTAAAATCATTGGATTTTTTGTTTCCATACCTTTCTTTGTTGGTGTCTTTGTTGCGGTTCCTTTTCAAGAATTTGCTAAACTTTCTAGATAGCAAACTAAGGTTCTCTTTATCACTTTCATCACTGGATTCTTGCTTGCCTTTGTGCTTGGCAGCTTTTAAGGCAATGTTTCTCACATGCTTGTCTTCACTTTCTTGAACATTGAGTCTATTCATCTCTAACTCATGTTCCCTAAGCTTGCTAAACAAAGAAGCCATAATCAATGATGTTAGATATTTTGATTCAGATATAGCAGTTACCTTAGGTTGCCAAGATCTATCAAGACATTTGAGGATCTTGATGTTTAGCTTTTCTTTTTCAAAGGTTTTCTCAAGGCTCATGAGGTGGTTGATGATGTGAGTGAACCTCTTCCGAACTTCAGCAATAGTCTCACCCTTGAGCATTCTGAACATTTCATACTCTTGGATTAGAGTATGCTTTCTGGCTCTTTTCACCTCATTGGTACCTTCATGAGTTACCTCCAAGGTGTCCCACATTTCCTTTGCTGATTTGCATTCAGAGACCCTGAAAAATTCATCTGAATTCAAGGAAGAAGTTATTATGTTTTTAGCAATGCAATCAAATTTGGCCTTCTTGCTTTCAGAATCAGTCCATTGAGACCAAGGTTTTTCAATGGAAGATCCATCTTTTTCAAACTTTGGAACAAAGGGGTCATTTTCAATTGCATCTCAAATTCCTTTGTCAAGAGATTCCACAAAGATTTTCATTCTAACTTTCCAAAATTGGTAGTTCAAACCACAAAACAGAGGTGGTCTGTTGATTCAAAAACCCTCCCCAAAGGGTAATCTATCAGCCATATAAAAACAGTTTTAGGATCACACTTGAATAAATTTCAAGAACCAACCTCTTGATGCCAATTGTTAGAATGTATGGCTTTAAACAAGAGGGGGGGTGAGTGGTTTAAAGAGGGTTTTCGGAAAGTTTTTAGTCTAGAATGAAATTCCTTTGTGAAAACTTGATTCAGAACTCAGTTTGCCTAAAACACAAAGCAATTTAGCACAGCACCAGAACAACAATCGGTTGTTTCACAGAAACAATCGATTGTTTATACCAGATAAAATATACAAACTCAAATTAAAGAGTTTAAGAGATAGAGAGATTGCACACACAGTTTATACTGGTTCACTTTTAAACTAAGAGATACATCCAGTCTTCCCAGAAACCACTTGGGGAATCCACTAAGCAATCAAACCTAGATTACTTACACACACCACCAAAGAAGTGACATTGATCCCCTCAAGACACACACTTCCTTTGGCTCAGTAGATACACCACCAAGAATGTTGATCTTGACAACCTCAAGAGCAGACAACACTTCTTGGTTTATCACACCAGAGTTTACACAAAGTATAGAAGGATTACACTTGTTACAGAATGATCTGAAATCAATACAAGATGAAAATCCTATTCCACTCTCTCTTGATCAAAGCAATCTCAAAACAATCTTTAACTCTTCAAAAGCAAAATCAGTGAAAAACTCAAATATGTTTTTCTTTGATTATATCTCAGTTCCTTGTTTGTTACAAAAGTTGAACAAACTCTTTATAGCTTTAAAAGATTGGTCAAAGCCTTTAAAACAGAAACGCATTCAGTTATAAGATCATTTAAAGCTCAGTCAAAGCACAAAACAGTTTTCTATTATGGTTTCAAAACAAACAATCGATTGAATGCTCGAATCAATCGGTTGTTTAGGTTTTACAGCAAGTCAACCACTGTAAACAGTTTTCAACCTTTCTTAAAACACCTAAGTATAAAACAATCGGTTGTTTCGATAAAACAATCAGTTGTTTCGATAAAACAACAGGTTGTTTTTCACTTAGTTTGAAAAACACTTTCAATTCAAAAGGTGTGAGAATACTTAAGCTTTGGATTCAATCAAAAGTGGATTTACACAGATAATCTACCCCAGATCCTATTCTAAACACCTCAGCAACAACAAGCACATCAGGCCTTCTATCAAACTCAAAGGATTTGGATTCTTCAAAGCTTGAACACACTAGATTCAACAGTCTGGTCCACTATCATTATATTGTTCAATGTATTACTGAAACTGGTTTAATGGTTTAGGTTATTACTTAAAATTAAATATTAGTCAATTCAACACACAAAAATATTGATAAAATATACTACTAGCTAAGATTACACAAACGTTTCCATTGTTGGATTGTGAGATGCATGTATCTCTGTTCTACATATTCAATATTTTATTTATTCACATACGTAACCGAATTCTTCAAATAAATATATATTGTTCTCACAGTTGATCTTCGGGTTAACTGGATAGGCAAGCTTCGCTTATAATTTGTCTCTTCTTGGAGCACTGGAACAACACTCCATAGAGGGAACTCTACCTGCTATCACACTCTGAGTATCAAGTAAGTGAGAGCATTCAAAATAGTAATCAGTTTCAGTGTAAGTCTCGTAAAAAACTTTATCAGGGATCTCAAGCCCCTTTTATAGTTATTCCTCTAATAGTTTTCACTTACGAGAATATAATCTCTACTGAAAGCATAAAATAATAACAGAAAACCACCTGCTCACACCTTTCATGTTCGGGTGCTAACAACAAGAAAATATTTTGTCTACAAACACCTTTACCACAATGCTAACAACAGAAAAGAATCTCGTGCACCTTTATTCTCGGGTGCTCTCTACTTAGTTAACAACTTTATATTTTCAACTAACAGGTTTATGCATATATTTACTTAACTAACAGTTTTGTGTATATTCACATGTATTCTATTTTAACAGCCTAATATATATCGACATATATTTATCTAACAACTATATATCAATATATGACCTAATTTATTATTATTTTTATTTTAATTATTCTCCACCGGGCTTACCAACAAAACGAGGCCGAACCCATGACCCGCCCTTAAGGCCCAAAAATTAAGCTGACCATACCCAGACCGAGCACTCTTGTCCGGTACATATATATTCTCAAGTACATGAACACACAAGTTAATCTTCTCACATAAACTCACTTCTATAATATATATACCTTAATTCTTTGTTTGGATTAGGAAGAGAATTCGAGAGAGTAAAAAATTATTCATTTGAGAAGAAAGAACGAGAAAAGTGAGATTATTTGGATTAACATAAATAGAATAGAGATTAATGGAAAATTGATCAGTTTATGAGTGACATGATGATTGCGATAAAAATTATATTTTTTAAATGAGAAAAATTAAGATTACAGATTTATCCTTATATTTTAAAGTAATTGAAAAATAAATATGATTTATTTATATGTGAATTTTAGTTATTTGTAAGTTTTTTTTATCAACGATAAAGATTAAATAAATAGGAACCACTTTAGGGGTAGTCCAACCCTTATACAGAACTATAACTCATCCTATAACATTCAGCCAAATAACTAAGATAAATTCAACATTCAAAATCAACATTAAATCATATATACCTGCAAACTAAAGGATTAAGACACCAGTTAGAATAAGAAAAACAAGCTAACGGTACCTTGCAGGCGATCCACGACCAAACCTTTAATTGAATAAGAGCAAACACTTTTGAACCATCCACCACCCCTCCTTTTAATATTCTGTTATTCCCGAGTCTTCAAATCTCACTTACCACAACGATCCAAATTGTTTTCCAAACCGCATTAATTATTTGTAGGTAAAACATTCTTTTTGGTGATGTGTAACAATTAAGAACTGACTTCGAAAAAAAATACAAATTATGTCAAATTTTCAAACTTTTCAAAAAAATTACATGTTTCAATTACAAATAAAATTTTAATTACATAATTATAATAGATGTTTGTAGAAATTTGAAATATGTTAAAGCAAAATTAATCCACAAAGTGTGTGTAAAACAAATATTAAAGAAAAAACAATATAGGATATAATATGAACAAAAAATTATATTAAAATAATGTTTCATAATATAATAATAATTTTACACTCAAATATCTTTCATTTAAAAGAGTCCTAAAAGTCATGAAGTTCATGTTGTAACTCATCAATTCTTTTGTAAATCATGTCAATATGTTTATTGGTATTCAAGTTCATAATCTTCATAAAAATATAATTCTCATTATAATTGAATATCTTAGTTAAAAAATAAGAACATTATTGATATATAAAAATTTGATAAATAAAATAAATAATATTATTATTATAAAGTAAATTAATATGTTTTAAAGTTTCGATCTCAAGTCCATGTTCTGAAACATATCGTTAGGATCAATCATCACATTCCAATTATTGCCCGTTTTGGAATTCGATGTTCTATCAGTGTTTTGTCCTTAAAAGACACTGGATAAATTAAAGGAGAAAGACGTATTTAAAAGACCATTAATCTCAACTCATAAGTGATGTGAGACTATTGAACATACTAGAACATCATGAATTGACAAAAAGTTTTTTTAATATATAAATAAAAATAATTAACTACCCCATTTTATTGTTTATACTTTTTGATAATTAATTTCGATATAAACCATATATATATATATAATTAAAATTCAATCGTTTCATTTAGAAAATAAAATACATTCAAAATGAAGAGGGACTACGTTTCTCAAAAAATAATTTTAACCTTTTTTATTTAACAATTAAAAAAAATTTCTTTTCAAAACCATTAGACTAGGAAAATGTGAAGAATTAAGAAAATACACTTTTGTAGGTTACTCTTTGCGTAATTGAGTGATAATTTTTTTAATTATGCAATTTCATTACCCAAAACATATCTTATCTTATTAAAAGTTTGCAGAGAAAAATAAACTAAACCTGAGAAAAAATTACTTAAAAAGTATTTTGCTGATAAAAATAATTTTATTTAAAAAAAAAGAGTTTAATAAGCATCTTTAAATTTAAATATGGTGGTGCTGTTTTATATGATGGGACAATGGTGCTGGCATGACACTGTTGCCCGATATGTTTTATATTTTATTTTCTGTACTATCTTTTACGTATTTGTTAGCTACTGAAAATGTTTGTGTTTTAAGTTTTAAACTGAAAATTATTTTTAACTATTTTTTCTATGTTATTTAGTGTTAAAATAAATATTCAATTTTCTTTACACTTTGAGTAAAATAATACTTATGCATAAGATTATAAATAAATTTATTTATTTTATATTTTAAAAAAATGATAATATAAAATAATATTCTCTTACTTTATTTAAAAATACTATATAAACTAAAACTTAAGTTAAAATTTATAAAAATTAAATCTTTTTTATAAAAAATTTGAAAGACTTAATTATTATATAAGAAAATTTTATTATCATTGAATTATTAATTTTCTTATAAGAATAATAAAAGTTATATATTTTGGAAATATTATTTTAATATAAAATAAATAAATAACAAGAAAATATATTACAAATTTATTATTATATGTACATATAATTTTAGTACAATTATAAATATAATTAAAATGGAGTATATACTTTATTAATAAAAAAAGAAAATGAGTGTTTATTTTAAAATTAGATTATATTATTATTACTGGTCCTTACTGTTGGGTTGGGCTCACTTCCTATGTGGAGGCCCAGTCCAATATTAACCTTTAGGGTTTTTCAAACAGAAGGATAGCCAACAAGAAATACAGACAGTGAGAGAAAATATTAAAGAGAGAGAAAATTTCGCTCAGCAACTTCCGGCCACCACCGACGCTTTGTTCACCGTTGGATCGGGCTAAAATTTTGTCATCAGTTCATACTTTGTGTGATTTTACTCTGACCGTTCGGATCTTGCAAAGGTTGTTTGAGCAGAGAGAAATTCATCTCACACTGCAGCAGCCTTTTCAGCGTTTCTTTTGAGGACGAGAATTTTCGGATTGTTGCTGCTGTTTTGTCCACCGTTGAATCGTGCTGAAATTTTGTCAGCAGGTTCACACCTCGTGGTTCTTCAGTTGGACCGTTCGGATTGTTCAAAAGTCACTGGAACAGTGACAAATAGGCCGCGTACGGTAACTGCAGTTTGTGAATTTTTTCAGGTTCCTTGTTGTCTGTTTCATCTCTGTTGTATTGCTATTTGGCTGGTTATTGAGCACAATTTGTGCTGTGATTTGAGACTCTCTTGTAACCATAATTTTTTATCACAGTGGAACCTTGATTGACTGGCCTATGCCCGTGGTTTTTACTTCTCACATTGAGAAGGTTTTCCACGTTAAAATTCTTGTGTCTTCTTGAAGTGTGTTTTGTGTTGTTGTCATTATTTGCTATTGCTCCTCACAGATTTTTGCAAGTTGGGGAAATTGTTATCCACTGCTTATTGCTCTTGTTGAGATATTATTGTTATTGTGTTGAATTTCCCATCAGAGTGGTATCAGAGCTCGTTGGTTGGTGCTATTTGACTGCTTGAATGATGGAGGCAAATACAAATAAGATGGTCTGTTTGAACGACACTAACTATCACTTATGGAAGGGAAAAATGAAGGATTTGTTATTTGTGAAGAAATTGCATCTTCCTGTGTTTGCTACTGAAAAGCCAAAAGACAAGATTGATGAAGAATGGAAGTTTGAGCATTAGCAGGTTTGTGGTTTTATTCGTCAGTATGTTGAAGATAATGTTTATAATCACATTGCTAATGAGGAAGATGCAAAATCCCTGTGGAAGAAGATTGAGACTTTGTATGCTTCTAGTACAGGAAACAATAAATTATATTTGTTGAATTCCTTGATGAATTTGAGGTACAAGGAGGGGATTTCTATTTCAGGTCACTTAAATGTTTTTCAGGGGCTCCGAGATCAATTGTCTCAAATGGGCATCAAATTTGATGATGAAGTGTTGGGACTATGGATACTGAATACTCTACTAGACTCTTGGGAAACAATTTGGGTTTCAATTACAAACTCATCTCCTGATAGTGTTGTCTCGTTGGAAAATGTTAAGAGTGGTGTTCTTAATGAGGAGATGAGAAGGAAGGCTCATGGTACTTCATCTCATTCCGAGGTACTTTTCATTGAAAATAGGGGGAGAAGTCAGAAAAAGGAACCGAAAGGGAGTAAACAGAACAGCAGAAGTAAGTCCAAGTCCAGATACAAAAATGTGGAGTGCCATTATTGTCACAAAACAGGGCACATTCAGAGAAACTGTTTTCTTTGGAAAAAGGAGAACAAGGACAAGAAAGGGAAGCAGAAGGAGAAACATCATGACAATGGTGATCGTGTTACTACTGCTATTTCTGATGATGATCTTATTATTCTCCGTGACCATGATTCAGTTAATCTTGTATCAGATGAGAGCATGTGGATAATTGACAGTGGTGCTACATTTCATGTTACACCAAGGAAGGAGTTCTTCACATCTTACACTTTTGGTGATTTTGGTGTGTTGAAGATGGGTAATGATGGTGTGTCTAAGGTAATTGGTATTGGTGATGTTTGCTTGCAAACCAATATGGGAATGCAGTTGTTGCTTAGAGGAGTCAAACATGCTGCAAATGTCCGCTTTAATTTGATCTCTGTGTAGATGCTTGACGATAGTGGTTATGAAAATCACTTTGGTTTAGGAAAGTGGAAACTCTCCAGAGGTAATCTAATTGTGGCCAAAGGGAAGAGAATTAGTAAACTGTATTGGACAAAAGCATTGGTTGCTAAAGACAGTGTGAACGCCATGGATATGGATGCTTCTTTGTGGCACCGAAGGCTTAGTCATATAAGTGAGAAGGGGCTGAATTGTTTAACTAAAAAGGATGTGCTTCCGGGATTGAAGAGTGCAGAGTTGGAGAAATGTTCTCATTGCATGGCTGGTAAGCAGACTAGAGTATCCTTCAAGAAGCATCCTCCCTAAAAGAAGTCACAGTTGCTTGAATTGGTGCATTCTGATGTTTGTGGCCCATTGAAGGTAAAGTCATTTACTGGTGCACTTTATTTTATTACCTTTATTGATGATTGTTCCAGGAAGCTTTGGGTTTATGCTTTGAAGACAAAGGACCAAGTTCTAGAGAAATTAAAAGAATTTCATGTTTTGGTTGAGAGACAGTCAGGCAAGAAGCTGAAATGCATTCGTACTGACAATGGTGGTGAGTATTGTGGATCGTTTGATGTTTATTGCAAGAAATACGGTATTAAACATGAAAAGACTCCTCCTAAAACTCCTCAGCTGAATGGTTTAGCAGAAAGGATGAACATAACATTGATCGAAAGAATTAGGTGTATGCTTTCTGAAGCAAAGTTGCCTAAGCATTTTTGGGGTGAGGAATTGTACACTGCAATGCATGTTATTATGAGTCCTGCAGTTGCTTTGAATGGTGAGGTGTCAGACAATATTTGGTTTGGCAAGAATGTCAGGTATGATCATTTGCGAGTCTTCGGTTGTAAAGCATATGTGCATGTTCAAAAGAATGAAAGATCCAAGTTGGATGCGAAGACAAGGCAGTGCATCTTTATTGGTTATGTTCTAGATGAATGTGGCTACAAGTTCTTTGATCCTGTTGAGAGGAAGTCAATTAGAAGTCGTGATGTGAAGTTCATTGAAGATCAAACCATTGAAGATATTGACAAGATAAAGAAGACAACATCTAAGATAGATAATAGATTGTCTAATGTTGATCCAGTTCGAATGCCTTTACGTGATCTAGATACTATTGAGAATAATGTTCAGAATGATGAGCAACATGATGATCTTTATGATCAGCAACTTGGAGATAATTTTGATGTTCCTATCGATGTTCCTTATGCATCTGCTTTGGGTAGTTTGATGTATGCAATGGTGAGTACAAGACCTGATATTACACATGTCGTTGGTACTGTTAGTAGATTTTTGTCTAATCCAGGTAGAGAGCATTGGAATGCTGTGAAATGGATTTTAAGGTATCTTCGTGGTACTACTTGTTTGAAGCTGTGTTTTGGAGGTGATAAGCTTACCCTTGTGGGCTATATTGATTTTGATATGGCTGGAGACAGAGATTCTAGAAGGTCTACCTCAGGCTATGTGATTAAATTTGCAGGGGGAGTTGTGGCATGGCAATCTAGATTGCAGAAGTGTGTTGCGTTTTCCACTACTAAGGCAGAGTTCATTATCATTACAAAAGCATGCAAGGAGTTGCTTTGGGTGAAGAAATTCCTGCAAGAGCTTAGTTTTGTTCAAGACAAGTACTTGCTATTTTGTGATAGTCAGAGTGCCATTCATCTTGGTAAGTGTACCGCCCTGGTAGTCGGGAGTAATGACGTGGCATCAAGCTACTGTATAGGCGTGTTGGATGAGACACCTGGCTGGCAGAAGGGAAGGAAGTCGGGGGGCTCGTGTAGCCGCCAGTTATTAAGTTGGCGTGCTCCGATCTCCAGCGTACCTGAACCGGCGGTCACCGGGTTGAAGATGAAGTCGCCAGAATGTGAATCCAGGCGACCAAGTGATTAGAGATCGCCGAAACAAGGACATCGCCGAAGATGAAGGCAGATAGGCATTTCCCCAGCTGGCCAGAGGATGAGGTCGGGGGACAGCTTGCTTGAACATACACGGTGAAGCAGGTAGCGCAGATTATGAAGGCGGTCGGCGAGACCACAGGGAAGGTGTGTACGAAGGCACCCGAACTCGCCATCCAGGAGAGATCACGCTCCAAGGCATCCATGCACTGGGTATACCATGCATAAGTAACTTAGCCAAAGAAGAGTCAGAAGTAGCGCCCAAGTCAAGGATGCTCCAGATGATGGCACGTGTACAGCTGGATGCGAGCCACGTGTCCAGATGTGTAACTGCCAGGAGAGAGAAAGTGCCCAGGTATATAAGAGTTTCCAACGAACTTCTGAGGTACGCACATTCAGATTGTTTTCTTTACACTTGCGAGTCTTGAGTACACTGAGAGAGAACTGGTCACGGTTCCTTAGAGTTCTTGAGTTTTACTCTTAAGTAATTGGTGGTTCAGTCGCTGACTTGGGCGTCGGAGCGCGATCGGCCGCAGCGGTGCCGTTTCGTCTTTTGCAGGTTCTTGAGGTGGATCGCGGTGAAGGACGGAGGCTGACACGGCGCATACGTCGATCCAAGTTTGACGAGGCAAAGCTCCAGCGTTTTGGTCAACAGGCAGGATCAGTAAGAATTCAACTTTCCATTCTAGGTCCAAGCATATTGATGTGAGGTATCATTGGATATGTGATGCTTTGGAAGCTAGGTTACTGGTGTTGGCAAAAGTTCACACAAATGATAATTGTGCTGATATGATGACTAAGGCGCTACTGAGAAGCAAGTTTGAAACTTGTTGTGGGATTGTCGGTTTGTCGATCATCTCCACATAGTTGTGAGGGGGAGATTTGTTGGGTTGGGCTCACTTCCTATGTGGAAGCCCAGTCCAATATTAACCTTTTGGGTTTTTCAAACAGAGGGATAGCCAGTAGTAGATACATACAGTAAGAGAAAAGATTAAAGAGAGAGAAAATTTCGCTCAGCAACTTCCGGCCACCACCGACGGTCTGTTCACCGTTGGATCAGGATCAAATTTTGTCAGCAGGTTCCGACTTTGTGTAAATTAAATATGACCGTTCGGATCTCGCAGAAGTTGTTTGAGCAGAGAGAAATTTATCTCACACTGCAGCAGCGTTTTCAGCGTTTCTTTTGAGGACGGGAATATTCGGATTGCTGCTGCTGTTTTGTCCACCATTGGATCGGGCTGAAATTTTGTCAGAAGGTTCATACCTCGTGGTTCTTCAGTTGGACCGTTCGGATTGTTCAAAAGTCATTGGAACAGTGACATATAGGCCGCGTACGGTAACTGTAGTTTGTGAATTTTTTCAGGTTCCTTGTTCTCTGTTTCATCTCTGTTGTATTGCTATTTGGCTGGTTATTGAGCACAATTTGTGCTGTGATTTGAGACTCTCTTGTAACCATAATTTTGATCATAGTGGAACCTTGATTGACTAGCCTGTGCCCGTGGTTTTTACTTCTCACATTGAGAAGGTTTTCCACGTTAAAATTCTTGTGTCTTCTTGAAGTGTGTTTTGTCTTACTGTCATTATTTGTTATTCCTCCTCACAGATTCTTGTAAGTTGGGGAAATTGTTATCCGCTGCTTATTGTTCTTGTTGAGATATTATTGTTATTGTGTTGAATTTCTCATCACTTACAAGTTTTTTCATACAAGTTTCCTACATACATTGTTGCTACAATGCGTGAGCTCATTTGAGAATACCTTAAGAAATATGAATGAATAAATTATTCATTTTTTACTTATAAAAAATTGATTTGTTTTTTTAATTTCATAACTTATAATTAAAGGTTTAGTTATGACATTATTTTTAAATAAAATAATAGAGGTCAATATCACTTCGTTAAAAATAGAAAAATGAATATAAATTCTAACACGGTTCTAACACAATTTTAAAAGGTATAAATACAATAACTTTCTAGAAGCTCAAATTATTGTATATATTTTTTATTATGATTATAAAAATAAGAACAAATTCTTTTGAACCAGTTATAAAAAATATCTTCCTACTCCCAAAAGAATCTGGAACATACTTTTTCACATAAATATTTATTTTCAATTTATATAATTCAAAATTATATAATATATAGATCCGTGTCCTCGTATCCTACATTTTAGAGATTATAGTATCTCTGTGTCCGTATTCGTGTCGTGTCAGTATCCGTATCCGTATCTGTGCTACATAGTTTAATAATCCAATATGAAATTTAATCTTGATTTCCACACTACACTATCCTTTACCAGATCTCTTAAAAGATGAAAACAAACTCTAATATTTTGCTTCTTCCATTGATTACTAGATTTTTTAAAAGTTTAATGATTGTGTTATTATCACACATGATGATGGTGCTACCTTCTTGAACATAATTTAAGTTTCTTGAAACTCTTCTCATCCACATAGATTGACATGTGCAAGCAACAACAAAAATAGTAAGCTTTTCTTTAGTAGTTGATAGAAGAACAATTGGTTTCCTTTTAGACATTCATGACATTACTTTCAAGCTCAATAAGAAAACATAACCAAACGCACTCCTAGAATCTTCTTCATCTCTTGCATAATTAAAATGTATGAAAGCAAACAAGTTTTCTTCTCCTCCCCTTTTGTAAAAGATACCAAAGCTAATAATTTATTTTCAATGCCTTAATATTTTTTTTTATTTTGTAAATGAAATTGAGTTGGTTTTGATATATACTTGCAAATTAAGCTCACATTAAACATTAACTCAACCATTGCAGTCGTAAGATACATCGAACTTCCAACAATTTTTTGAAAATAAGTTTCATCCACAATTGTGCCACTAACATATTTATTTATCTTAAAACCTAGATCAATTGGTGTTTTTCAAGATATCCAAACTTCTTGAAGATATCAATTGCATATTTTTTTAACATAGCAAAATCCCTTATGGTTTTTGCTAAACTTCAATACCAAAGAAGAGTATCATCTTTCATAGGTTAGTCATATCAAAAGCTTGAATCATTGACTTTATGAACTGAATTATCATGCCTTTATTATCACTAGTATAAATTAAATTATCAATATATAAATGATAATTGTAACATCCCTAATTTTTACCCATATATATAATAAAATAAAAGTAAAACAAACACTATCTACTTAACATATGAATAAACATAACTATGTCATAATTGTATATAAAAAGAATATCCCTCTTCATAGGGATTTTAATATATACATCAAAAGTTTTAAAAACAAATAGAGCATTCAAATTAAAACTATCACATCTTCTAGCTGCTCACTTAGGAGCTCTATTACCTGCAATCTCATCTGCTCCCGTGTACAACACGATCATCACAGATAAAGAAACAAACACAAACAAATAACAGGTTAAGCTAACTATAACAAAATTTTCTATATAATTTAAATTTCAAATTGATACACAAAATTCATAAATTCTCATACAATTTCTCAAACATTTCACATAGCCACTAAGTGTCATTCACAACTCATCTTTCTCATGTCAGACTTCTACTGACTCATAAAACATAGACACTTGACTTTACTTCCAGAAGACTCGTGTATTGAAATTAGCATTCAGAGACCTGCACCTGTCATACTACTGTTGTGAAACCCACACAACCATGCGCATAATTATCTCAATATCTCATCATCTCATCATCTTCATATGACAGGGTAAATCCATTTGATCTGCTCTAATCAGTTCTTTCAAACCTCAGACTCAGCCGAATGGACCTCCTTCGAGTCTCACCAACTGAATAACTTCATTTATGTGATTCCATTATATCAGTAGAGTCAGGATCGTCTCATTCACAGGACACTCGCAAATCAATACACCTTAATAAAAATCTCAACACGGTATTTCCTTTCCTGAAAATACTATGTCTTGATCACACTTTAACCTCATTACATACATCATTTAACATATCAATGCACCACTCAATCACATCATATTTAAACTTTCTAAACAATCCAAATATATCTCAAACTTTACTTAAAACATAATTAATTCCAAATATATGCTCTTTAAATCAATCATCATCTAAAATCAAACAACCACTTCTCATCAAACATCTCACTTAAGTAATTTCATAAAATATTAAAAAAAAAAACAGTTCAACTCATTTATATTATCATTCAAACACTTTCAATTCTCAATCACAAGCACTTTCAACAAATTATTCACCTTAAAATCAATATAAAAGATTCAAAATCAACCATTCCAGTCAATATATTATTTTACTTTTCAAAACAATCATACAAGCAAAAACAATTGACATTGGTGACCATGTCACCCCCACATCCAGAATCTTCTAACCTAGGGTTCTATTTAAATAAATAAATAAAACTAGCTTCCCTTGCCTTAGCCAAGCGCAGTTGCATTCCAAGCAATACTCCATGGGTTAGCCAAGAGTGGTTGAATTCCAAATATTACCTTTTTAGCCAAGAATGGTTGTTGTCCAAATAATACTTGGTTTATTAACTGTACCGATCAGGTCATCGGGTGTGATGACGTGGCAACAAGCGACAATATAGGCGTGTTGAACGGGACACCTGGCCGACAGAAGGGAAGTAAATCGGGAAGTCAGTACAGTCGCCGATCACTGAAGTGGCGTTCTTCGATCTCTGATGTGCGTAAACCGGCGGTCACCAGAGTTGCGTCACAGTCGCCGTATGTAAGTATTAGGAGATCAAATGGTTAGAGATCGTCGGGGAATGCCAGGAGATCAGGTGGTTTACACACCGCCGAAAGGGGCACATCGCCGAACGATCAGGAAAGCTTATTTAAGGTTTCCAAGAGGTACAAGTATGGAAGACGAGTGATATGTTTGTCACGTAGCAGCGGAGGATTAGGTTATCAGATGATCACACCCTAGCCAGAGGTTGGGTTGAGGGAACAGTTTCCCAGAACATGCATGGTGTGCAAGTGAAGCATATCGTGATGGTGGCAGGCGAGACCACAGAGATGGTGCACGTGGTGGCACCCGGTGCTCGCCACTTCAGGGGTCGCGCTCCAAGGAAAGTCGTGCACCGAGTTACTCCCTGTGCGGATAACTTAGTCGAATGGCGAGAAGAGTAGAAGTGACACTCCAGTTGTGGAAGCCCCAGATGACGACACGTGTAGGGTTCGATGCTACCTGTTACTCCAATCCAGATGATGACACGTGTAAGGTTAGGTGCAATAGAGAAATGACGCTCAAGCTATCCTAGCTCAGATGGTGACATGTGTACAGCTGGATGTGAGCCACGCGTCCAGAGGCGTAACCGTCAGGAGAGAGAAAAGGCTCAGGTATATAAGGGACACTTAACAGATTTATGAGGTACGCTTTTCAGAACGCATTTTCATACACTGAGATTCACTATGCACGGTTCCTTGAGTTGAGATATTCTCTCTGAGTTTTTGGTGATTCCTCTACTGACTTGAGCGTCGCAGCGCGATCGGCCACAGTGGCGCCACTTTTTTTTCTTCAGGTTCTTGCGAGGAATCAAGGCGTGAAGAGCAAAAGCTAACGTGGTGCGAAGCTGATCCAGAGGAAAGATCTTTGACGTGGCAAGACTCTTGCACTCAAGTCAAGCGGCAGGATCATCAGGCGCCCACCGTGGGGCCGTGTAAAACGTGTTTCCCGTCCACAGCGTGAGTTTCTTGAAGTTTCTGCAGTTCTTGTGTGGTTGTTTGCTGGTGCAACCATTTTCTGAAGTTTTTTACCGTTCGTTTGAGCATTCAATCGGAATCGAGGTTTTCGCCGTTCATTTGAGCATTCAATCGGTGAATCGAGGTTTTCACCGTTCGTTTGAGCATTCAATCAGTGAACCGAGGTTTTCACCGTTCGTTTGAGTTTTCAATCGGTGAATCGGGGGTTTTAGTGGAGAAGTAGGAAGTTCGTGTTGAGATCGCGAGTTTCTGTGGAAGTTTGAATATCCGAATCGATCGTTTGCTGTCGCGGTTGTTTTCTTGGAAGTTTTTCGAGGTTAGAGAAGTTCTGACCGATTGATTGCTGGATCAGTCGTTCCGGTGGTGAAGGTCCTGGTCGTTGGAGTTTGATCTGTTGATATTCCATGAGAAAGATGAGAAATACGCGTTCAAGTCCCGTTGTGCCACCTGGTGAAGAGAGCGCCGTAACCATGGCGCAAATGATGGAGATGATGCGCACGTTGCAAGAGAATGTGGAGGCATCGCGCGCTAAGCAAGCGAAGATGCACGAAGACCTGGCCGCATCTCAGGCCAGAAACGAAGAGCTCAGCAAGGTTAATGAGGAGCTGCGTCAAGCTCTTCACGAGCAGAGAGGACGCACAACCGATGAAGAAGTTGCACCGTCGTCACCACCGCGCGTTTTTCCGATGCCGTTTGCTCAGGCGATCATGGACACAGTGGTCCCTTCGAGCATGGTGGCTGTGAAAGCCTCTTTCACCGGTTTGGAGGATCCTGAAGCACATATCACCGCGTTTCATATGCAGATGATGCTGTCAGGGGGCTCAGACGCAGTTTATTGTAAGATGTTCATGAGCACACTCCATGGAACAGCGCTGGAATGGTTCGTCAGCCTGCCTACAGGTCACATAACCAGTTTCCAGCAGTTCTCTAAGCTTTTCGTCGACCAGTACATCGTGAACAAGGCGCCACCTATGGTGTCTTATGACTTGTTCGACGTAAGGCAGCATCAGGGAGAGTCCCTCAGGGACTATCTGAATAGGTTTGGAGCACAAATAGTCCGCTTGCCTGGCAAGGACGAGGAGATGTTTGTGCACGCCTTTAAAAAGGGCGTGCTGCCTGGACCTTTCAGCGAGTCGCTGATTAGGAGCCACCCCGCCACGTTTGCTGAAATCCGGCGACGTGTTGTGGCCCACATCGCCGCTGAGAGCGAGGTTGCAGAAAAGAGAGGGAACGTGGCTCCTACTAAGCCACGGGCCCAAACTAGAATTCAGTCGCAGAGGGTGTTGGAGACGGCGGCGGCCAAGAAGGATCAAAGGACTCACCATCCTAACGGTCCAAAGAAAAACAAGGGCAGAGGGCCAGGGCGCCCTAGAGAGTTCAACCACCCCCCGAGGTACGAGTTCGTCATGGGATTGGCAGACCTGATCGCCATCCCCAACATAGCCGCCAGGCTTAAAGTTCCTGAGAAAGTTTCAGACAAGGTGTTGGGACCAAAATCGGACACATGGTGCGAATTCCATAAAAGTTTTGGTCACTCCCTTGAATCGTGCTTGGCTCTGGGTTACCAACTCGCCGAATTGGTCGAGTGTGGTTTCTTGAAGGATTACCTGCTGGATAAGAGAACGGGGCAAGCGTCGAGCTCTCAGCCGGCGAGCAGTGAGGGCCAGCAGCATGAGGTGCCCATTCACGACGAGATCCACACCATAGCTGGAGGTTTCTCAGGGGGTGGATGCACTGCATCACAGAGGAAGAAATATGCAAGGTCTGTGATGGCAGTAGAGACGTTCGAGGATCACTCGCCGGATGTGGACATTACGTTCACCAAGGAGGACCTCAGGGACGTTGTGCCTCATGACAACGATCCCATAGTTATCTCGCTAGTCACGGCGGGAAGGAAGGTCCACCGAGTGCTGGTGGATCAAGGAAGCTCGGCAGATGTCATGTTCTGGCCGACTTTCAACAAGCTGCAACTACCCCTTGACCAGCTAAGGCCCTATGGAGGATGCTTGTATGGGTTTGTTGGCGACCAGGTGGAGGTCAGGGGGTACATTGAGTTGAGAACTACATTCACGGACGAGGCGGCCTCGAGAATGGAGAAAATCAAGTACCTCGTCGTGAATGCCCCCTCGGCATATAACATTCTGTTGGGAAGGCCGACCCTCAACGGGATAGGAGCTGTGCCCTCAACAAGGCACATGAAAGTTAAGTTGCCGTCAATGGAGGGAGTGGTGATCACCATAAGGTCTGACCAGAAGGAGGCTAAGAAGTATTACGAAAATAGCCTCAAGACTAAGAGGTCGGTGAGCTACGTCACCACAACGCCGCCTCCCAGTGTGGAGCCTAGGCCAGCGGAGAGGTGGGTTGTTGACACGGCAATGGAGGTGACCACCGAAAGTGACGAGGTCATGATGGACGCCGAGGCGGGGGGAGAGAACGCCAATCGGAAGGAAGAAGCGAGAAACCGCCCAGAGGAGGCCAGGGAGTTGGGAATCGCCAGGGCGGTGATCGCCAGCGAAACAAGGCCCAAACTAGTCGAAGAGTGGCTTGAGAGGGAGATCGGGGGTAAGGTCTTCAAGTTGGGGAAATCTTTGGAAGGTGAGACACAAAACCAGATCGCCAAGGTGATAGAAAGGCATCTGGATGCTTTTGCATGGTCTGCTTCAGACATGCCTGGAATCAACCCCAATTTCTTGTGTCATCGCCTAGCGATGGACCCTCAGGTCAGACCAGTGCAACAGAGAAGAAGAAAGTTCAACGAGGAGAGAAGACAGGCGATTAGGGACGAAACGCAGAAGCTCCTCGCCGCGGGCCATATCAGGGAGGTCCAGTACCCTGAGTGGTTAACTAATGTCGTGCTGGTAAAGAGGAGCAACGGGAAGTGGTGCATGTGCGTCGACTTCACAGATCTAAACAAGGCTTGTCCGAAGGACTCGTACCCTTTGCCGAGTATAGATGCCCTGGTCGACAGTGCAGCAGGGTGTAAGTTGTTGAGCTTTTTGGACGCCTTCTCGGGGTACAACCAGATTAAGATGCATCCTATGGATGAAGAGAAGACCGCCTTCATGACTGAGAGATCGTGCTACTGCTACAAGGTGATGCCCTTCGGGCTGAAGAATGCGGGGACCACGTACCAAAGGCTGATGGATAAGGTACTTGCGCCGATGCTGGGGAGGAATGTTCAAGCGTACGTTGATGATATGGTCGTGACTTCACTAGAAAAGAGCAAGCACATCTCAGATCTTGAGGAGTTGTTTACCACGATTGCCAAGTATAAATTGAAGCTAAATCCCGAAAAGTGCATTTTTGGCGTGGAGGCGGGGAAATTCCTGGGTTTCCTCTTGAATGAGAGGGGAATTGAAGCAAATCCTGATAAGCGTGTTGCCATCTTGGCGATGAGAAACTCGGCTACCGTGAAGGAGGTGCAGCAGCTTACAGGTCGGATGGCCGCCCTATCTCGTTTCGTGTCAGCTAGTGGAGAGAAAGGCCATCCGTATTTCCAGTGCTTAAAACGAAACAATAGGTTTGTCTGGACGAAGGAATGTGAAGAGGCTTTCGTGAAGCTTAAGGAGTATCTGGCGAGCCCGCCGGTTCTGTGCAAGCCTTTGGTGGGAACGCCTCTCAGGTTGTATTTTGCTGTAACTGAGAGAGCAGTGAGTGCAGTGCTCGCCCAAGGTCAAGATCAGATCCAGAAACCTATTTATTTCGATAGCAAGGTGTTACATGGCCCAGAAGTAAGGTATCAGGCCTTGGAGAAAGCCGCGCTGGCAGTTGTATTCTCGGCGAGGAGGTTGCGCCACTATTTTCATAGCTTTACTGTGCTGGTGATGACCGACTTGCCTATCCAGAAAGTTTTAAAGAAGCCTGATGTAGCTGGGAGGATGGTAAAGTGGGCAGTGGAGCTATCGGAGTTCGACATCAAATATCAACCCCGAGGACCGATCAAGGGGCAGATTTTCGCTGACTTTGTGGTCGAGCTTTCTTCAGAGGCAGCACAAGTTGAGGGGGACGATTTTCGTTGGGTGCTTTCGGTAGATGGATCGTCTAACCAGTAGGGCAGCGGTGCTGGAGTCATTCTGGAAGGGCCCAACGGCGTGCGGATAGAACAGTCCCTGAGATTTGCCTTCAAAGCCAGCAACAATCAAGCAGAATATGAGGAGTTGATTGTGGGTATCTTGTTGGCTAAGGAGATGGGAGCTAAGGTGTTGGTGGCCAAGAGTGACTCGTTGTTGGTGACGGGGCAAGTAACAGGCGAGTTCCAGGCCAAGGACCCACAGATGGCGGCTTAGTTGGAGTATGAGCAGGAGTTGAAGGGTTCCTTTGCCTTGTTTGAGGTGGTGCATGTACCCAGGGAGCAAAATGCCCGAGCTGACTTGCTAGCCAAGCTCGCCAGTTCGGGCAAGGGGGGCAGGCAGAGGACCGTTATTCAAGAAACTCTGAAGACACCTAGAGCGTTTGTGGCAGATCACCAGGTTCTTCAGATAAGTAAGTCGACGGAGAGAGTTGCGAGGGGTCACAGGTCCTTGACCCAGGAGACCTTGAGAACGCCAAGGATAAGAGCATGTATAGGAGAAAGGGTAAACATGGCGCAGGTCTGTGCTACGCATAGACCAGACACGTGGATAACGCAATACCAGCGCTGCCTGGCAGATGGCGTTCTCCCGCTGGATCCAACGGAGGCTAGGAAGATAAAGAAGAACTCTAGCAAGTTCACCCTGATCGATGGCGAGCTGTTCAGGTTTGGGTTTACACACCCACTCCTAGTATGTGTGCACGGAGAGAAATGCACAAGAATTATGGCCGAGCTCCATGAGGGTATATGTGGGAGCCACATCGGGGGTCGAGCTCTGGCTGCAAGAGCTCTCCGTGCAGGTTATTACTGGCCAACGATGAGGGAAGATTGCAAGAAGTATGCTCAATGTTGCAAGCAATGCCAGCAGCACGCCGATTGGCACAAGGCACCCCTAGAAGAGCTGAAGTCAATTTACAGCCCCTAGCCGTTTCATACTTTGGAAATTGACATTCTGGGGCCCTTCCCATTGGCGGTCAGGCAGATTAAGTACTTGGTAGTGGCGATTGAATACTTCACCAAGTTGATCGAAGCGGAGCCAGTGGCCCAGATCATCACACACAAGATCGAGAGCTTTGTATGGAAGAACATCGTGTGCCGGTTTGGTGTGCCTAAACGCCTGGTGTCAGACAATGGGACTCAGTTTGCAAGTCACCTGTTGAAAAAGCTGTGTGAAGAGGTGGGAATACAACAGGTGTTTGCATCCGTCGAGCACCCACAGATGAATGGCCAAGTGGAGTCTGCCAATCGGGTGTTGCTGAGAGGTTTAAAGAGAAGACTAGAGAAAGCTAAGGGATCGTGGGTTGAAGAGGTACCCCGCATAGTTTGGGCGTACCATACCACTGAGCAGTAAGGAACCCACGAGACCCCGTTTAGCCTGGTTTATGGATGTGATGCGATGATTCCAGTCGAAATCCAGGAAAGCTCGCCGAGATTCCAGAACTTTGTGGCGGAAGACTCGAACGAAGAAAGAAGAATGAATCTGGATTTGCTGGATGAGGTCAGGGAGGAGGCGAGAGTGAAGGCCGAAGCAGTAAAGAGAAGGATTGAGCGAAGGTATAACTCTAAGGTAATGCCAAGGCAGTTTAGAAGTGGCGACCTGGTGATGAGGAAGGCCCATCAGTACGAGATGGGGAACAAGTTATCGCCTAAGTGGACGGGACCGTTCAGAATAACCGAGGTGCTCGGGAACGGCACCTACCGCTTAGAGACGTTAGAAGGAGGGGCGATTCCTCGCACTTGGAACGCCACACATCTCAAATTGTATTACAGTTAAAGCCTTGTAAGTAAAGACGAACATGAAGAGATTTAAAAAGTTTCTGTTAAAACAGTTTCAAAGGGGCACTCTTTTTTCCCTAAGGAGGGTTTTTAATGAGGCCAACCAATACAGAAGAGTTTTGAAGTTTAAAGTTTTTGAGATTGCATGCTTATTGTTTTGAAAGTTTTTAGAAAAAGACCTTATCACTTGTACGTGATCTAAGGCAACAGTAAAGTTATATTGCATGCTTTCTAGTAAAGTTTTAAGTCCCCATCGTTTTTCGGCGATCGGTGGCAATAGTTAAAAGTTTTAAAGACCTCATCGTCTTTCGGCGATCGGAGGCACCAGTAATGTTTAAAGCCCTCAACGCTCTCGTGCGTCTTGAGGCGAGAGAAGAAGTCCTCCTCGCCTTTGAGTGAGTGCAGCCGAGAAAGAGAAGAAGTCCTCCTCGCCTTTGAGCGAGTGCAGGCGAGAAAGAGAAAAAGTCCTACTCGCCATAAGTGTGAGTAGGTGAGAGAAGATTAAAAGTCCTCAGTGCCTCCAGCGAGAGAGGAGATGTAATTCCTGGGGCAAAGTAGAGGCACCAGTTTAAAAGTCCTCAATGTGTCCAGGGGGGGAGGAGATGTACACCCTGGGCAAGTTGAGGCACCAGAGAAAGTCCTTCTCACCTTTGAGTGAGTTCAGGCCAGATGAAACTGAAAGGTTAGGTGTGTTCATGACCTTAAATGGCGGGAAGGGAAGGTTGATGGAAAACGCCTTTTCCCCTTTAAGTGAAACATCAATGTTTACCCAGTAAGACCAGATAAAGCTTCCACGCTTGCGATCGGTGTGAAGATAGATAAAATCCTTCTCGTCTTGAACGAGTTCAGGTACGGCGTGAAGGGTGGAAGAAGTTAAAGGATAGCTGAGGAAGGTTCGTAGAGAACACTTCACTATCCAGATCATTGTTCTAAAACTCAGGGAGATAGAGAAGGATCCGAAAGGCGCCTCTACCCCCAGATGAGGGAACAATGATCAAGTTATGCAAAAGAGGGTAACATCGCCAGAACCCTATGGCGTGAAGGTTGAGATAGTGAGGGGGTTGTATGGCGAGTGCCAGATCAGAAGAGTTTCAGGCGATGACAGAAGTAAGGGGCACCTCACTTGGCAGATCAGGTAAACTGTATTTTAATACTAGTTTGAGTTAAAACCTGCTGCCTAGTAAGTGATTTTATGCTAAGGTTTGTTGCCTTAAGTTCACAAGTCTTGTTGAGTGTCATCGCCGGAGAGTTGATAGTTGCTTAAATTTACTTTGAGTTAACAGTTTGTTAAGTGTGTTATAAGATTAACAGCTTGCTCGAGTTGAGACAATGGGTGGAGGTTTAAAGTTCAAGTAATGCTGAGTTAATTCAGTTGAGTAAGTTTCACCAGTTATGTTGGTCAACCACACAGCAAATAGAGGCAAAGGCGTATAAGGTGAAATAGAAAGACAATGTTCAAGCAATAGAATTTATATAAGCAGTGTCAATTGAAGTTTATACACAGATCGGTCATTACAAACAAAAGGTTTTCAAAGAAGAGGTGATGGGGAAAAGCAGTTAGTCTTCAGAAGGCACAATTTTCCCATCCACCACTTCGTTGCAGATCGACAGCATGGAAAGGTCGAGCTCAGGATATTGGCATGACATTTGCTCCAGAGCGGCTTCGAACCCAGAGGTGAGGATTTGAGCAGCACTCTGCTCGAGCTCATGTATTTGGTTCTTCAGTCCTTCCTTCTCCTCATGAGCTCGAGCAAGTTCTTCAGTGGCTTTCTTACTCTCACCCCGAGCTTGGGCAAGCTCTGCAGCAACCTTTGTGGTTTCCTCACGAGCTTGGGAGAGCTCAGCGAGAGCCTTATCCCTTTCTGCCTCGACCTTCCCCAAAAGGATCTCCCTATCTACTGATCTTTTTTCAATTCTCTCCACCCTGGAAGCTTCAGCCTTTCGTGCAGCCTCCAAATCTGCCACATTGATCCTAAATGGGACCAGCTTGCTCTCCAAGTCAATTTTCTCTTGGAGTTGGGTGTGCAGTTTGTGGCGCAGATCAGAGGCTTCCTTGCGTGTGTTCCTTAGCTCAACGTCCAGTGCATCCTCCAGCCTTGAATGTTCAATCTTATTCATCAGCAGATTGCAAGTGAGCTTTTCAGCCTCAGCCCTTATTATGAGATTTGACTCCTTGAGCTCGAAGTTTTCCTCTTGAAGTTTCTTGAGTGAATCCTTCACAGCTCTTGATACAAGCAAAGGGAGATCTTCCGCCATGGTCTTCAGTTGAGCTACGAAGGGTGCCAAGGTCTCTTTAAAGGGATCTGGGAGACTTGAGGCTGATGCTGGAGGTGCTGGTGGAGTTTGATGTTGACTTTCACCACCACCCTCTTGAGCTTGTACAACAAGGGGGGCTTCTAGGCGTGGTGGTGAGGCTGAAACTTCTGTTATAGGCATTGGAGAAGCCTGAGCATCTTCATCTTCTCCTAGTGCGGCCCCAGCAATGGATGTGGTGGAAGGAGGACCCTCTCCAACAGATACAAATGGTGTAGAGGCGCTCGGAGGGTCCTCTGCATAATTAGGGCTGCTACTTTCGATCACTATGGGCGCGGCGGCCAGTGGTGCTGCTTGGACTGGTTCTAGCAGAGCTGGAGGTGGTGGCGGCGTTGGTGTTGGGAGTGCAGGTGGTGTAGAGGTGGTTACCCTTTTCCTCTTGGTGATGAGACCATCCTCGGTGTTTTCATCGTCGTCTTCTTCCTCCGACACCACCTGAGGGGTCTTCCTCTTTGATCTCTTCAACACCAGTTTTTTCCTTTCTGGGGCGGGTAGGACCCCAGAAGGAGTTGGACCTCGGGGAGGAGTCTTTCCTTGGGTAGCGGTGATCTCCACAACTGAGTTGGGCACAGTTTGGGAGCCCGCCGCAAGTTTGTGGGATCGGGCGATCGCCCTCAATTCTGCCAGCTTTCCTTTTCCCAACGTTACGTCTGCACAAGGTAAAAAATAGATGAGTATGCCCCAAAGCAGAAGCAGAACATACAAGTATGTACATACAGAAATAACATAAGCAAATAGCACGTGGATGAATGATCAAGACCATAACAGAACGAGCAGAATGCCAAAGATAGAATGGTAGAAATGCTAAGACAGTTTCAACGCGAAATGAGAGTCTTGGTGTTGGGGTAAGGGCTAACCTATGTACATTTCAAGCTGGTCCTCGAAGAATTCGAAGGAGATTATTGGAGCAGTGGGGAAGGTGATGTTGGCAGAAGCCACACTTTTCCAGAAAAGACAAAGGTCTTTGTCCAAATCCCCCATGTTGTCAGGACTTCTTGCTCTACTGAAGTTGTCCCTGGAATCCTTTTTCCCCTTGTTTACCCAATACAAGGGGAAGCCATCAAGCAACGAAGGGTCTTGGTCGTTCTGGCACACCTTGACAAACTTCCCCATCCAGTCTTTGTAGGATTGCTGGAAGATGGAGAGGATTGACCTCCCAGCAATTCCATTCAAGCTGACCCAGAGGCGATCTCCAGGATTCTTTGCCTCAAATAGAAAAAGGAAGACATCAACCGAAACTGGCAGCCCCAAGTGCGCGCAAAGGATTTGAAACGCCCTCACGAATGCCCAGCTGTTGGGATGGAGCGATGTCGAGCTCGGTCAACAACTCCCTCTCGAAACGAGTGAAAGAAAACCTAAGTTTCACTTTCTTGAACAGCGTGGCGTAGACGAAGCAGAACAACTCGTCGTTGTTCCCCTTATCGTCCGCATAAATTGGTTCTCCAGGGAGGCAAGGTAGCACCGTCACGTTGTCATCGTGCTCCTTGTGCAATGAAAGGTTGGGTCGATCCTCTTTCTTCAGACGAAGCACCCCCACCTCAGTATTTATCGACGAGGTTTCCTTCAGTAGAGTTGGGGTGGCCCAAGGGTAGAGCTATTTGTAGTCCCGTGGAGGAAGAGAGACTCCCCCGGCTTGTGGTGGAGTTGCTTGGGTAAGGTTGGCGCGAGAAGAGGCAGGCCTCTCAGCCTGTGTGGAAGGAGCACCAGAGGCTCGTGGGGGGTTGCGTGTTGGTGGAGGGTTTGTCCCAGTGATAACCCTACGAGTTTTGGGAGGGGGGTTTCGCGATGAGGAAGGAGGATTAGCGGTGGACTTTATCTGAGCCATCGCCGGAACTGCAAAGGAAAGAAAAGGGAGGAAATGAGGATATCGAGAGACTGACTCGATTGAGGACGAAGAAGATAGAACGAACGAGTGAGAGTTCACTGATGTAGACGTTATCAGGGATGAAACCCCAAGTTACGAGAAAAAGAGAAACAACCCACAACGTATGCTCCAGACAGTTAATGGATGATGCAAACTGATTAAAATGCAACAAATATCAGTAGAAGGAGTAAAAGAGTTACCTTTTGATGATCGGGTAAATGTTGAAGAAAGTTGAAGATTGTGGGAGACGAAAGGTTTCGTAGTTTGCAGAGAGAACGTTTAGAATGCTTGAAGATGAAGGAAGATAATGAAACAGTTAATAGTGCGAAGGGTTTAAGGGTTTCGAACGTTGTAGGAAGCGCAAACGACAATTAAAAACAACCGTTGACAAAGCCACGTGTCGTTTGATTAAGAAGGGGTTGGTGAAGCATCAGAAAGGCAAAGGAGTACGAACGTACGGAAGTCCGTACAAGGGCCACGTAGATCGACGATGATTTGACTCCTTAGTCTTTTCGCTGGTCAAGTCTCAGCTTAAGACTGGGGGGCTTGTGTACCGATCAGGTCATCGGGTGTGATAACGTGGCAGCAAGCGACAATATAGGCGTGTTGAACGGGACACTTGGCCGACAGAAGGGAAGTAAATCGGGAAGTCAGTATAGTCGCCGATCGCTGAAGTGGCGTTCTCCGATCTCTGATGTGCGTAAACCGGCAGTCACCAGAGTTGCGTCACAGTCGCCGTATGTAAGTATTACGAGATCAAATGGTTAGAGATCGCCGGGGAATGCCAGGAGATCAGGTGGTTTACATACCGCCGAAAGGGGCACATCGCCGAACGATCAGGAAAGCTTATTTAAGGTTTCCAAGAGGTACAAGTATGGAAGACGAGTGATATGTTTGTCACGTAGCAGCAGAGGATGAGGTTATCAGATGATCACACCCTAGCCAGAGGTCGGGTCGAGGGAACAGTTTCCCAAAACATGCATGGTGTGCAAGTGAAGCATATCGTGATGGCAGCAGGCGAGACCACAGAGATGGTGCACGTGGTGGCACCCGGTGCTCGCCACTTCAGGGGTCGCGCTCCAAGGAAAGTCGTGCACCGAGTTACTCCCTGTGCGGATAACTTAGTCGAATGGCAAGAAAAGTAGAAGTGACGCTCCAGTTGTGGAAGCCCTAGATGACGACACGTGTAGGGTTGGATGCTACCTGTTACTCCAATCCAGATGATGACACGTGTAGGGTTGGGTGCAATAGAGAAATGAGCCTCAAGCTATCCTAGCTCAGATGGTGACACATGTACAGCTGGATGTGAGCCACGCGTCCAGAGGCGTAACCGTCAAGAGAGAGAAAAGGCTCAGGTATATAAGGAACACTTAACAGATTTATGAGGTACGCTTTTCAGAACGCTTTTCAGTACACTAAGATTCACTACGCACGGTTCCTTGAGTTGAGATATTCTCTCTGAGTTTTTGGTGATTCCTCTACTGACTTGAGCGTCGGAGTGCGGTCGGCCGCAGTGGCGCCACTTTGTTTTTTTCAGGTTCTTGCGAGGAATCAAGGCGTGAAGAGCAAAAGCTAACATGGTGCGAAGCTTATCCAGAGGAAAAATCTTTGACGTGGCAAGACTCTTGCACTCAAGTCAAGCGGCAGGATCATTAACCAAGAGTGATTGCATTCCAAATAACACTCGTTTGTATCTTTGAAGCATTGGTATGCTTAGTAAAACTTAATTAGTTAATTGAGAAATGGACGTAGTCTTTATTTACAAATCAACCTATATAAAATTATCTACAGTAAATATTTTCTCTTTCTAATTGTTTGTCAAACATGAAGTTGTGTCTAATGTTTCTCATTAGACACCATGGTTATCAAATTCTAGGATTAACCTATAAAGCCTTCCATGTTTATAAGTCTAGTGATGCGTCACGAGTGAACTTGTGTGTAGACTCATTTTTCAGCAAACTCATACTAGACTTGGACGAACTGTGGGCTTAATCCAAATTTGTGAGTCGGAGGTCGAGTGAATGAATATGGAAAAAAATCCCAAATGATCCATATACAGGTTATTTCATTTAGTGTGGCTATTTCAGATTCACGTTTCATACATGGACCTGGTTTCGTATTTTATGTTCACCGTCATTGTTGCCACTCCTCTCTCATACCACCTCAGCTTGTTATCATTGTTCTCACTTCATGTTTTGTTCTTGCCTCATATTCTTGTTTCATGTTTTGCCCTTATTGTCCCATTTTGTCATCTCACTTTCCATCACCTCGTTGTTGCCTAGCCTTATCTCACAATCGTACCTAGAGTCATTGTGCATTTGATGTAGGGTTTTGAATTTTTGGGCTTTGAGTTTTGATAAGTGCCTAATTTCAGTAATATTTCAAATTAAAATATACGCAATTATGAGTATTAATTGCTAAATTACATAAAAAATGATCCCTAATTTATAAATTTATACCTTTTTACATATTTTATAAAAGGAATAATATAAGTTACAAGGAATGCACATAAGTACAAAAAGCCCAACTCAGCAACAGGGCAACTTGCTCAAGCGAGCCCATTCTCGCATGAGCGATAATGCTGCAGGCGGGAGTGTTAAAAAACTACATCTTTCCAGAACCATTGGACCATTTTATGTTTTAATCAACAAGCCCATTAGCCCGACGTAGGAAGTCACTTAACCCTCTTGAGCTCGACCCTAGGAGGAAAGATTGAGAGGAAAACATCATCGAGTGACTTGTAACCCAATTGGGAGAATAGAAGGTGTTAGAAGATGTGTGGCTAATTCTACCTGATCCTGCCTGTTGACCGGAACGCTGGAAACTGCCTCGTCAAAGGATCGACGTGCGCACCGCTTCGAACCTCCGTTCCTCTTCGAGATCCACCTCAAGAACCTGCAAAGAAACAAAGCGGCGCCGCTGCGGCCGATCGCACTCCAACGCCCAAGTCAGTGACGGTATCACCAAATACTAAGAGAACAAGAACCGTGCAAATCCTCTCTCACAGTAAGCTCTATAACTCGCAAGCGTAAAGAGTATAATCTGAACGTGCGTACCTCAGAAAGTTCGTTGAGAACTCTTATATACCTGGTTGTTTTCTCTCTCCTGGCAGTTACAGTCCTGGACACGTGGCTCGCATCCAGTCGTACACGTGCCATCATCTGGAGCCTCCTTGACTTGGCGCTGCTTCTACTCTCATTTTGGCTAAGTTACTTATGCATGGTACTGCCCAGTGCATAGCTAACTTGGGAGTGCGATCTCTACTGGAACTGGCGAGTTAGGGGCCTTCATACACCTTCCCTGTGGTCTCGCCGGCCGCCTTCATAATCTGCTTCTCCTTCATCTTTGGCGATGTGCTTGCTCTGGCGATCTCCAATAACTAGGTCGCCTGAATCTACATCTGGCGACTTCATCTTTAACCTGGTGATCGCCGATTCTGGTAAGCTGGAGATCGGAACACGCCAATCTAACAACTGGCAACTACACGAGCCCCCCGACTTCCTTTCCGTCTGCCAACCTGGCGCCTTGTCGACACGCCTATACTGTAGCAGGATGCCACGTCATCACTCTTGACTACCAGGGCGGTACACAAGCCCCCCAGTCTTAAGCGAAGACTTGTCTAGCGAAAAGACTGAAAGAGTCACGTCAACACCGATCTACGTGGCACTGACGCAGAATTCCAAACGGTTGTACCTTCTGCTGCTTTGACGCTCCACCAAACCCCTCACTCATCGCTCGACACGTGGCTTCATCAACAGCTCTCTTCAGTTGCCGTTTGCGCTTCCTAAACCCATTTCGAAAAAACCCTTAAACCCATTTTCACTCAACACTGTTCCATCACTTTCCCTCGCATTCACGAACGCTCTAACTTTCTTTTGCGAAAAACTCTCAGCGCTCTCCAGCATTCTAAATCACCATCAACCTTCATCGTCTTCCTGATCATCAAAAGGTACCTACTTTCCTTCCTCTGCTGGTTTTCCTTGCATTTTAACCGATTCGCATCATCCTGTAACTGCCTGGTGCATACGCTGTGGGTTGCTTTTCCATTTCTCCTTCTGCGTAACTTAGGGCTTCGTCAATCGTCGCAACGAACCTACATTCGTTCGTTTTTCACCTTCCTTCTATGATCGAGTCAGCCTCTGTAACCCCTGATCATTTTTCCTTTTCTTCTTCCTTTGCAGCTGCAACCATGACTCGCACAAAGATCACCCCGAATCCTCCTCCTTCATCACGAAACCCCCCTTCACAAGCACACGACCCACCACGAGTTCGTGGCGCTTCATCTTCGCAGGCTGAGAGGCCTGCGTCTTCCCGCCCTAACCTGGCCCAGGCGACTCCACCTATCGCCGGAGGAGCCCCTGTTCCCTTGCCAGACTTCAAAACCCTGTATCCTTGGGCCACCTCGACCCTTCTGAAGGAGACATCTTCTGTGAACACTGCTGGAGCAGTTTTGCGGCTGACAAAGGGGGATGAGCCTAACCAGACGTTCCATAAGGAGCACGATGAGAAAATGATAGTGCTACCTTGCCCCCCCGATCTGCCCGTTTGTGCGGATGACAAGGTGAGTGCTGACGGGCCCTTCTGCTTCGTCTACACAACCTTATTCAAGAAGGTGAAGCTCAAGTTCCCTTTCACCCGTTTCGAAAGGGAGCTCCTTACCGAGCTCAACATCGCCGCCGCCCAGCTCCATCCCAACAGCTGGGCGTTTGTGCGGGCGTTCGAAGTGATGTGCGACCATCTGGGGTTGCCCGCATCAGTGGACGTGTTCCTATTCCTCTTCGAAGCCAAGCACCCAGGAGACCGCCTGTGGGTTAGCTTGAATGCGATCGCTGGGAGGTCCATCTTTGCCATCTTCCAGCAGTCCTATAAAGACTGGAAAGGGAGATTCGTTCAAGTGCGCGCTAATGACAAGGACGCCTCCCTTCTCGACGGCTTCCCCTTGTACTGGGTGGATAAGGGGAAGAAAGAGTCCAAGAGCTGCTTCAGGAGACCCAGAAGTCCTGACAGCATGGGAGCATTGGACAGAGATCTCTGTCTCTTCTGGAAAAGGGTGGCGGACGCCAACATTACTTTCCTTACCACCACCTTGATCTGCTTCGAATTCTACGAAGACCAGCTAGAAATTCGAATAGGTTAGAACATTAAAAACTGTTGTTTTAATACTGCTTCTGTTTAGCTGTTTCTGGGCGTCTTGTGCGTTATGCGCAAGACTTTGGTTTTATCTTTCCTTCACATATCATCTGCTTTGCTGTGTACTACCTTATGCACTTATTTTTTTTCCTTGAGTTAACCCATGCATTTTCGTTCCATGCAGATAACATGTTGGGTAAGGGCATGCTTGCTGAATTGAAGGCGCTCGCCCGAAACCACGGGTTGGCGACGGGTTCTCAAACGGTGCCCAACTCGGTGGTGGAGACAGCCATCGTCCACGGGCGATCGCCACCCAAGGAACCTGCCCAACGCAAGAAATTGGTCCTCAAGAGACCTAAAAGGAAAGCCCCTCAGGTGATCCCCGAGGAAGAGGAAGAAGATGACGAGGCCACCGAAGACGGTCTGGTCTCAAAGAGGAAGAGGGTGGCACCTCCTTCACCGCCTGCTCCACCCCCTCTTCCAATCTCAACACCTCCATCGACGCCCGCTCCTCCTCCATCATCGCCACCCTCACAGGCTCCTGCCTCACCAGTCCAAGCGGTCCCACTGGCCACTGCGCCACCTGCAGCTGAGGCCCAAGAGCCAAACTTCATGGAGGACCCCCCGAGCGCCTCTACACCATATGTGTCAGCTGGAGGGGGTCCACCTTCAAACGCCTCAGCTGCAGAAGTTGCTCTAATCAGGGATGAGGTTGCTCACACCTCTCCGATTCTGATCACCGAATCCCCGATTCCGTCGCCACGCCAAGAAGCGCCTACTGAAGAACCCGCTAAGGAAAGTGGCGACGAGAACCAACAACAGGCTCACCTGGTGCCTCTCCAAGCAGCAAACCTCTCTTTGGAGGTCACAAGGATGTGGGAGCCTTTATCTGCTAAGCTGAAGACCATAGCAGAAGATATCCCGGCGATCATAACCAGAGCTGTGGAGAGCTCAACCAGAAGGCTCCAAGACGACCTCTTCAACCTCAAAACCGAGAACAGCACCATGAGGGTCGAGGTGGAGAAGTTGTCTTTCAACCCGACGCTCGCAGAAATCGAACACTCCCGAGTGGAGGATGCAATGAACACCGAGCTCAGGCTGGCGCGCAAGGAGGCCACTGACCTTCGCCACAAGGTGCATCAACTTGCTCAAGAGAAGGTCGAACTGGAGAGCAAGATTGTGCCTCTTCGCGTCAGGGTGGTTGACCTGGAGGCTCTCATGAAAGCTGACGCCGCTAAGGTGCAAAAATTGGAGCAGAGGTCAGTCGACCGAGAGAAATTCCTTGGGCTGGTGGAAAAGGCAAGGGACGACGCCATAGCCGATCTCGCTGAGGCCAACGCAGAGAAGGGAAAGGTGGCTGCTGAATTGGCCCAAGCACAAGCGGAATCCAAGAAGGTTACTGAAGACCTTCTCCAGGCTCAAGAAACCAATGAACAACTCAAGAAACAGGTTGAAGAGTTGGAGCAACAGAATAAAGAGCTGAAAGAGCAAACTGAAGACCTCAAGAAGCGGATTGAGGAACTTCAGAAACAAATTGAAGAACTCAAGCTAAATTCTGCTCAAATTCTGGCTGCTGGATTCGAAGCTGCGCGGGAACAATTTGCTTGCCTCCCGACCTGGATCTCAGCATGGTGTCGCTGAACAACGAAGTGGTAGATGGAAAAGTCGTTCCTGCTGAAGACTAATCAACTCTTCTTCATCTGCTACCTTCGTGCTTTCCCTTGTATTATAACTTGTAATAAACTTTATGTCCCCTCGTATATATGTTCTGAACTATTATTCACTGCTATCTGTTAATGACAAAGGTCTACGTTTTTCCTTTTATAACTTCTTCACTCGCTTCAACTTTCCTTGCTTGTTTAATTTCAAAGAAAAGACTTAGGAAAACTGTAGGTACGACCTTTGACTTAACTGCTTCGGATCACTTCAGCCCTAAGCAACAAACACTTAACAATTCGTAATCTTAAGGCAATTAACCTTATCGTAAAAATATCCCTCAAGCAATGAACTGTAACTCAGTTACTGGCTTAAACATCGCTCCACTCGACCTGCTTCATCAAACAGGTCTTTTAACCTTCTCGCCGCTGTTTGAACTCTTCCTGATCGCCAAAGACTCTTGGTGATATCAGCTTCTTTTCTAGCCTCATGCTTTGGCCATTGTTTCTTTATCTGGGGTAGAAACACCTTTTGGGATCCTTCTTTACCTCCCTGAACTTCAGAACGAAAGGCCGGGTCACTAGGCGTTCTCTTCGAACCTACCTTAGCCACCTTCCAAACTTCTTCCACCCTCTGCACCATACCTGAACTCGTTCGAGACGAGAAGGATTTTATCTTGCCTAAGCTCGCATGTAGGCGAGAAGGTCTTTCAACTCGCCTGAACTCGCTCATCGGCGAGAAGGTCTTTAACTTGCCTGAACTCGCTCATCGGCGAGAAGGTCTTTAACTCGACTGAACTCGCTCATCGGCGAGAAGGTCTTTAACTTGCCTGAACTCGCTCATCGGCGAGAAGGTCTTTAACTCGCCTCTACATTGCCCCAGGGGTTACATCTTCTCGCCCCCAGAAACACGGAGGACTTTTTACTGGTGCCTCTACATTGCCCCAGGGGTTACATCTTCTCGCCCCCAGAAACACGGAGGACTTTTTACTGGTGCCTCTTCATTGCCCCAGGGGTTATATCTTCTCGCCCCCAGAAACACTGAGGACTTTTCACTCTTCCTCGCCTGCACTCGCTCGACGGCGAGGAGGTCTTTATCTCGCCTCAGAACGCGCGAGGGCGTTGAGGTCTTTTATCTGGTGCCTCCGATCGCCGAAAAACGATGAGGACTTTAAAACTTTAACTGGTGCCTCCAATCGCCGAAAAACGATGAGGACTTAAAACCTTTAACTGGTGCCTCCAATCGCCGAAAAACGATGAGGACTTAAAAACTTTAACTGGTGCCTCCAATCGCCGAAAAACGATGAGGACTTAAAAACTTTTACTGGTGCCTCCAATCGCCGAAAAATGATGAGGACTTAAAACTTTTTAGAAAGCATGCGATATATCTTTACTTGCCTTAAATCACGTACAAGTGACAAGGTCTTTGATGTGATTCCAATAGCCACAAAGAACAAGATTCTTGACACTTTGAGGAATCACCTTGAGCTGGAAAATATAGAGGCACTTTCTTAGAAGTTGGATCATGGTTCTAAGTCAAGAACTCACCAATAACAAGTACCAAATCCCAAACTCATTTGGATGAACCAAATATTGTCAAATTGAATCAACAAAGGAATTATAAAAAGAGAATACCGAATAGGAATTAAGCAAGAACACATAAGAACCGAACATAAAAGGAATTGAAAAACAAAAACAGAATACATGTGCTGGAAAATGGAATAGCCGAACCAAAACTTGCTCAAGAACACAAGACAACAAGAGTAATTGAAAGAGAAGAAAGGAAGGAGAAGAGAATGCTCATGAAGATGGAAGATAGGTTGGATGATCACGCCACTAGAAGTATGGATGCTCCTAGATGAGTGTGGAAGCCGCCACTTGAGGAAACCATGGTCCTTCAAGATAAGACTAGAGTAGAAGCTCAAAAGCTCTCCAAATGCTCACTCCAATTTTGAGTATAGTTTCTTTAGATGAATTCAAATCTGAATTTTACAAAGGAAGCACCTCTATTTATAGCCTAAGGTGCTGAAAAATAGGTGGGAAATTTCAAATAAACTCATTTGAAATTCCCACAAAAAACAAGTCACATGGGAGGTGTGACCTTTTTCTACTATGACACCTCCCAAAAACTACACCTACACCACTCTCCTAAGTCACATGGACAATGTGACTTTATTTTACATTTTCACACACCTTTATTTAATAACCACACCTCCTAAAACTATACAAGAGTATTTCAAAGCTTGGCCTTGCCCCTCATGGGATGGACTTGGGCTCTTTGGGCTTTGGCCTTCTTGGGCTTGGGCTTGGGCTTTGGGCTTGGGCCTCATCTTTATTTTATTTCTTCTTTTAATTTTGAGAAGACTAGAAGGAAGAACTTCAAATGTGAGGGTGGATGTCCTCTTCCTCCATTAATAAAAGCCTCCTTTATTTGATTCTCATCAGTCTTTCTTCAAAACTTTTGGAAAATAGCAAACATGCAATCTGAAAACGCCTTATACTTCCTCTTCTTTTATTGGGTGGCCTCGTTAAAAACCCTCCTTAGGGAAAAAAGAGTGCCCCCTTCAAACTATTTCATCAGAGACATTGTAATATGACTTTCGTGTTTGTCTTTACTTACAAAGCTCTTAACTATAGTACAACTTCAGGTGCGTGGCGTTCCAGGTGCGAGGAATCTCCCCTCCTTCCAGCGTCTCTAAGCGGTAGGCGCCGTTCCCGAGCGCCTCGGTTATTCTGAACGGTCCAGTACACTTGGGTGACAGTTTATTCTCCATCTCGTACTGGTGGGCCTTCCTCATCACCAAGTCGCCTTCTCTAAACTGCCTTGGCATCACCTTCGAGTTATACCTTCGTTCAATCCTTCTCTTCACCGCCTCAGCTTTCAGTCTCGCCTCTTCCCTGACCTCATCCAGTAGATCCAGGTTCAGCCTTCTCTCTTCATTCGAGTCTTCCTCTACGAAGTTCTGGAATCTCGGCGAGCTCTCCTGGATCTCCACTGGAATCATGGCATCACACCCATAGACCAAGCTGAACGGGGTCTAATGGGTTCCTGACTGCTCGGTGGTGTGGTACGCCCAGACTATACGGGGTACCTCCTCAGCCCAACTTCCTTTGGCTTTCTCAAGCCTTCTCTTCAAACCTCTCAACAACACCCGATTGGCTGACTCCACCTGGCCATTCGTCTGAGGGTGCTCGACGGATGCAAACACTTGCTGAATTCCCACCCCTTCGCAAAGCTTCTTCAACAGGTGGCTTGCAAACTGAGTCCCATTATCCGACACCAGGCGTTTAGGCACTCCAAACCGGCACACGATGTTCTTCCACACGAAACCTTCGATCTTGTGTGCGGTGATCTGGGCCACTGGTTCTGCTTCAATCCACTTGGTGAAATACTCAATCGCCACCACCAAGTACTTCATCTGCTTGATCGCCAGCGGGAAAGTTCCCAGGATGTCGATTCCCCAAGTATGAAACGGCCAAGGGCTATATATCGACTTCAACTCCTCGGGAGGCGCCTTGTGCCAATCGGCGTGCTGTTGGCATTGTTTGCAACACTGGGCATACTTCTTGCAATCTTCTCTCATCGATGGCCAGTAGTAGCCTGCACGGAGAGTCCTCGCGGCCAGAGCTCGACCCCCAACGTGGCTTCCGCATATACCCTCGTGGAGCTCTGCCATGATCCTCGTGCACTTCTCGCCGTGTACGCATTCCAGGAGTGGGTGAGTGAACCCAAACCTGTACAGATCGCCATCAATCAATGTGTACTTGCTGGAATTTTTCTTTACCTTCCTAGCTTCTGTCGGATCCAGTGGGAGGAGGCCATCTGCCAGGCACCGCTTGTACTGGCTTATGCAGGTGTCTGGCTCATGGATGGCACATACCTGCGCCATATTCACCTTCTCTCCTCGACATGCTCTAATTCTCGGCGATCTCAAAGTTTCTTGCGTCAAGGACTTATGGCTTCTCGCTGCTTTCTCCGTCGACTTGCTTATCTGAAGGACCAGGTGATCTGCTACAAATGCCCTTGGCGTCTTCAGAGTTTCTTGAATCACCGTCCTCTGCCTACCCCCCTTGCCTGAGCTGGCGAGCTTAGCAAGCAAGTCAGCTCGGGCATTCTGCTCTCTGGGCACATGTACTACTTCAAAGGAGGCAAAGGAACTCTTCAATTCCTGCACATACGCCAAGTAAGCCGCCATTTGTGGATCTTTAGCCTGGAACTCGCCTGTTACTTGCCCCGTGACTAGCAGCGAGTCACTCTTAGCCATCAGCACCCTAGCTCCCATCTCTTTGGCCAGCAAAATTCCGGCGATCAGCGCCTCATACTCTGCTTGATTGTTACTGGCTTTGAAGGCAAATCTCAGAGATTGTTCGATCAGCACGCCGTTGGGTCCTTCCAAAATGACTCCAGTCCCGCTACCCTGCTGGTTCGACGATCCATCCACCGAGAGTACCCAACGGAAATCGTCTCCTTCAACTCGCGTCGCCTCTGATGAGAGCTCAACCACGAAATCTGCGAAGATTTGTCCCTTGATCGGGCCTCGGGGTTCATACTTGATATCAAACTCTGACAACTCTACTGCCCACTTCACCATCCTTCCCGCAACGTCAGGTTTCTTCAAGACCTTCTGGATGGGCAGGTCGGTCATCACCAGTATTGTGAAACTATGGAAGTAGTGGCGCAACCTCCTCGCCGAAAATACCACATCCAGCGCAGCCTTCTCCAGGGCCTGATATCTCGTTTCTGGGCCCTGCAACACCTTGCTCACAAAATAAATAGGCTTCTGAGCCTGATCTTGATCCTGGGCGAGCGCCGCACTCACCGCCCTCTCAGTTACAGCAAAATACAACCTGAGAGGGATTCCCACCAGCGGTTTGCACAGAACCGGCGGGCTCGCCAGATACTCCTTCAGTTTGACGAAAGCTTCCTCGCACTCTTTCGTCCAAACGAACTTATTATTGCGCCGCAGACACTGAAAATAGGGATGGCCCTTTTCTCTGCTAGCTGACACGAAGCGAGATAGGGCTGCCATCCGACCTGTTAGCTGCTGGACTTCTTTCACCGTAGCTGGGCTCCTCATCGCCAAGATGGCGGCACACTTGTCTAGGTTGGCTTCTATTCCTCTTTCAGTCAAGAGGAAACCCAAAAACTTTCCAGCCTCCACGCCGAAAATGCATTTCTCCGGATTCAGCTTTAATCTGAACTTGGCGATCGTCGTGAACAATTCTTCCAAGTCTGCAACGTGCTTGCTCTTTTCCGGCGAGGTTACGACCATGTCATCGACGTACGCTTGCACGTTCCTTCCCAGCATTGGTGCAAGTACTCAATCCATCAGCCTCTGGTATGTGGCCCCCGCGTCCTTCAGCCCAAATGGCATCACCTTGTAGCAATAGCACGATCTCTCCGTCATGAAGGCTATCTTCTCTTCATCCATGGGATGCATCTTGATCTGGTTATACCCCGAGAAGGCATCCAGGAAACTCAGCAACTTACACCCTGCAGCACTATCGACCAGGGCATCTATGCTTGGTAAAGGATACGAATCCTTTGGGCAAGCTTTGTTCAGGTCGGTGAAGTCGATGCACATGCGCCATTTCCCGTTACTCTTCTTCACCAGCACGACATTTGCCAGCCATTCAGGGTACTGGACTTCCCTGATGTGGCCTGCAGTGAGGAGTTTCTGTGTTTCGTCCCTGATCGCCTGCCTTCTCTCCTCGTTGAACTTTCTTCTCCTTTGTCGCACTGGTCTCACCAAATTGTCCATCGCCAGATGATGGCACAAGAAGTCGGGATCAATCCCGGGCATGTCCGAAGCGGACCATGCAAACGCGTCCAGATGCCGCTCAATCACCTTGGCGATCTGGTCCTGGAGCTCGACCTCCAGAGATCTTCCCAGCTTGAAGATCTTTCCTCCGATCTCCTTTTCGAGCCACTGCTCGACAGGTTTTGGCCTGGATTCTCTGGCGATCACCGCCCTGGCGATTCCCTGCTCCCTCGCTTCCTCAGGGCGATTCCGCGCCTCTTCCTCCTCCAGATCAGCATTCCTCTCCCCCAGCTCAGCGTCCACCATCTCTACGTCCCTTCCGGCGGTCTCGTCCGCTACCGTCGATCTGGGCTTCACACCGGGAGGTGGGGTGGTTGTTACATAACTCACTGATCTCTTGTTTTTCAGGCTATTCTCATAGCACTTTTTCGCTTCTTTCTGATCAGACCTGATCGTGATCACCACCCCCTCCATAGACGGCAACTTCACCTTCATGTGCCGAGTCGACGGAATGGCGCCTATCCTGTTAAGCGTGGGCCTTCCCAACAAGATGTTGTATGCTGAAGGAGCGTTCACAATGAGGTACTTGATTTTCTCCGTCCTCGATCCAGCCTCATCTGTAAACGTGGTTCTCAGCTCAATATACCCCCTAACCTCCACCTGGTCACCATCGAACCCGTACAGGCACCCTCCATAGGGCCTTAGCTGGTCAAGGGGCAACTCCAGCTGCGTGAAAGTCGGCCAGAACATCACGTCTGCCGAGCTTCCTTGGTCCACCAGAACTCTATGGACCTTCCTTCCCGCCGTAACCAACGAAATGACTATGGGATCGTTGTCATGAGGCACAACGTCCCGAAGATCCTGCTTGGTGAATGTAATGTCCACTTCCGGCGAGTGATCTTCAAACATATCCACTGTCATCACCGATCGCGCGTACTTCTTCCTCTGCGATGCGGTGCATCCACCCCCTGAGAAGCCCCCTGCGATGGTGTGGATCTCCCCGTGGATAGGCATCTCGTGTTGCTGGGCTTCTCCACCTGCTGGCTGGGAACTCGACGCTCCCCCGTCCTCCTGTCCAGCAGATAATCATTTAAGAACCCGCTCTTAACCAGATCGTCGAGCTGATATCCCAAGGACAAACACGAGTCCAAAGTGTGGCCAAAGCCTTGGTGAAACTCACACCAGGCATCCGGCTTTGACCCCAGCACCTTGTCGCCCACCTTCTCAGGCGCTTTCAACCTAGCAGATGGCGATCCACCTTCTCTCGTGTTAGGAATGGCGATCAGATCCGCCAGTCCCATGACAAACTTGTGCTTAGGCGGGCGATTGTATTCCCGGCGTGCTGGTTGCTGGCGTCCCTGGCTCCTTCCCTTGTTCCTCATATCGTAAGGATGGCAAGTCCTTTAGTCCTTCCTGGCCGCCGCCGCCGTCTCCAGCACCCTCTGCGGCTGGATCCTGGACTGGGCGCGTGACCTGGCGGGAGCCACGCTTCCTCTCTTCTCGGCGACTTCGCTCTCGTCGGCGATGTGAGCCACCACAAGTCGCCTGACTTCAGCAAACGTCGCAGGGTGAGCCCTGATCAAGGCCTCGCAGAATGGTCCTGGCAGCACGCCCTTCTTGAATGCATAGACCAACATTTCTTCATCTTTAGCCGGCGATCTGACCATCTGCGCTCCAAAGCGATTCAGGTAGTCTCTGAGGGACTCTCCCTGGTACTGCCTTATATCGAACAGATCATAAGACACCCTGGGCGGTGCCTTATTCACGATGTACTGCTTGACAAAAATCTTCGAGAACAGTTGAAAATTGGTTATGTGGCCGTTAGGCAGGTTCACAAACCACTCCATCGCCGTTCCCTGGAGCGTACTCACGAACATCTTGCAGTAGACGGCGTCTGACCCTCCCGACAACATCATCTGCGTATGGAACGTGGTTAGATGAGCCTTTGGATCCTCCACGCCGGTAAAGACAGCCTTAACCGGAACCACGCTCGTGGGAATAGGCGTGTCAGTAATCGCCTGGACAAAAGGCATAGGGAAAACACGAGGTGGCGACGACGGCGCCACCTCTTCAGCAGAAGAACGCCCTTGCTACTCCTGAAGAGCTTGACGCAGCTCCTCAGTCACCTTGCTGAGCTCCTCATTCCTGGCGCGAGAGGCGACCAGGTCCTCATGCATTCTCGCCTGCTCTATGCGTGAGGCTTCCACAGTTGCCTGCAACGAACGCATCATCTCTGCCATCTGCGCCATGGTCATGGCAGCGGCGCCTTTGGCAGCGACGGGCGCAACTGGACTTGAGCGATTACTTCTCATTTTTCTCATGAAACTCAGCGAATCACAGAATGCAGCGAACGACACTTCAACCACAATCGATTCAGCGATCAATCGGAGAAAACTATGCGAAACTGCGCAAGAAAACTCAAGAATACCGTAAACCTTCAAAGAAAACCACAACTTCACCAGAAACCACCGCTTCCCCACGGACAACCAAACGAGCGAAAGAACTCGAACTCCACCGAACAAATTACACGTAAACAGCAGTAAAACCTCACTTCACCGATCGAAAACCCAAACGAACGGTATAAAACGCGAATTCACCGAACGAAACTCAAGCAAACAGCGAGCGACGGTTGCACCAGCACACAACCACGCAGAAAACTTCAAAAACCTCCAAGAACTCACGCTGTGGATGGGAGCAAGTTTTACACGGCCCCACGGTGGGCGCCTGATGATCCTGCCTGTTGACCGGAACGCTGGAAACTGCCTTGTCAAAGGATCGACGTGCGCACTGCTTCGAACCTCCGTTGCTCTTCGAGATCCACCTCAAGAACCTGCAAAGAAACAGAGCGGCGCCGCTGCGGCCGATCGCACTCCAACGCCCAAGTCAGTGACGGTATCACCAAATACTAAGAGAACAAGAACCGTGCAAATCCTCTCTCACAGTAAGCTCTATAACTCGCAAGCGTAAAGAGTATAATCTGAACGTGCGTACCTCAGAAAGTTCGTTGAGAACTCTTATATACCTGGTTGTTTTCTCTCTCCTGGCAGTTACAGTCCTGGACACGTGGCTCGCATCCAGTCGTACACGTGCCATCATCTGGAGCCTCCTTGACTTGGCGCTGCTTCTACTCTCATTTTGGCTAAGTTACTTATGCATGGTACTTCCTAGTGCATAGCTAACTTGGGAGTGCGATCTCTACTGGAACTGGCGAGTTAGGGGCCTTCATACACCTTCCCTGTGGTCTCGCCGGCCGCCTTCATAATCTGCTTCTCCTTCATCTTTGGCGATGTGCTTGCTCTGGCGATCTCCAATAACTAGGTTGCCTGAATCTACATCTGGCGACTTCATCTTTAACCTGGTGATCGCCGATTCTGGTAAGCTGGAGATCGGAACACGCCAATCTAACAACTGGCGACTACACGAGCCCCCCGACTTCCTTTCCGTCTGTCAACCTGGCGCCTTGTCGACACGCCTATACTGTAGCAGGATGCCTCGTCATCACTCCCGACTACCAGGGCGGTACACTATCCTTGGGGATTGGGAGTAATTTGTTCAAACTCTTATGTATTGAGGTCATATCTTAACATAATATTTTGTTATTGATTGATTATTGGTATTATTGTTTTGCTTCTAATTCTTGATCTAGAATCTTAAATTTGACTAGAAAGTATTTTTAGGCTTCTGACCTAAACAATAATACTTAACATACTTGAGTGCTAGGAATAGGCTTGAAATGTTAATTGCTATTAACGTCTAATATTAAAATATAAGTTGTTTTTATAAACATGCGAGGAATCGATATTTAGGAAACATCTTAATAATTTTATATGCGAGGAATCAATATAAATTATTTTTATACGGGCATCAATATCATTCAAAGGGCACAATATTGTCATGCTAATCAAAATACAAAAGAGTGAGAAAGATGAAACCCAATCCCTATTTTTTCATTTGAAGCAACAAACTCTTTGACTTGTTTTCTTGTTAATTCTTGCTATCATAACAACTCTCAACAAAATTTTATTATTCTATTAATTATTTAATGAATATTTTACTTGATTATTCAACTGTTCCTTGTGGGTTTGATATCCGTTCCTAGGGACACATTATTACATATGACAACACAGTGCACCTGTCGTAAAAAGTCATGATGTTTTTGGCGCTGTTACTGGGAAACAGTTTAATTTTTGAGTTTAACTTCCTAAATATTGTGAATATTTTACTTGTTTTGATTTGTTTTATTTTTAATTAGTGTGTTTATATTTTTATTTTGTTTATCTACAAATTTGTTTTTATTTTATTTTCTTTTAATCTGCAGAAATTTTACTCTCTTTACAGATTTGTTTGAATTTATTTCCTTTTATTTGTTTTCAATTTTAAAAAATTTAAAGAAAAAAAAAACATTATGTTACTGCTAGTGAATCCTTGTGCTAACCCTTTAATTAGTTGTTTTATATGATATTAAGAGATCAAGTTCCCAAGGATCAATTATTATTTGAAGAAGAGATTAGAAGGGTAGCTAAAAGAAATAGAAAGACAAAGTCAAAAGAGAGACAAGGAGATACTAAAGAGTAGTCTTCAACCACTTTTTCTTTTTCCACTAATATTTTTCAGGAGGAAAGCAACATGATAGAAGAGCAAGCACGACCTCCTAGGAGGACACTTGGAGATTATGTCATGTATCAAGGGGCAAAGCTTTTTTCTAGTATTGCAATACGTGTGATCGCCAAGGCCGTGGAAATAAAACCCGATTTTTTCTCACTTTCATCAATATCCATCAATTTCAGGAATGGATCATGAGGATCCCCATACACACTTCGCTACATTTTATGAATTGGTGGGAATGATGAGCTTCCATTAAGATGACCTTGAAAATGTTTGTATGCATTTATTTTCTTTTTCATTGGCAGGAAAGGCTAAAGAGTGGCTCAAATCACATCCAAATCAGAGCCTCACTAGCTGGAAGGATGTAGAGGAAAAATTTCTGCAAAGATATTTTCCAATCTCTCTCTACATCAAAGAAAAGTTTGAAATCTCTATGTTCAGACAAGGAGCAGATGAATCTACATGGGAGAGGTTCAAAATGATGTTGGAAATTGACGCAGAAAATGGTGGTACAATGATGGTCTCAGATCTGATACCGAGATACTTCTAGATGTTGTGATATGATTCCAATAGCACAATATGAATGATTCTTGACATTCTTAGGAATCAACTTGAGTTGGATATGAGATAGGCACTTTTTCATAGAATTGGATCAAGGTTCTATGTTCAAGAACTCACCAAGACTAGTACCAAACCCAAACTCACATGGAAGATCCATGTATTGTCAATTGAATCAAAACAACAATTAGGAATGAAGAAGCAAAGATGAACGGTAGAAATAAAAGGAACCGAAGCAAAAACACAAAGGAAACTAAAAATGTCGAACTGAAAATGCAAGAACTCAAACTAAAACATGAACATAAAAGGAGGAGGAAGGAAGGAGAAGAGAGAGCTCATGAAGATGGAGGAATGGTTGGATGATCACGCCACTTAGAGGATGGAGACTCCAAGATGAGTGTGCTATGCCGCCACTTGAGGTAACCATAGAACTCTCAAGATAAGACTAAGTGAGGAAGGCACAAAGCTCTCCAATTCTCTCTCAAATTGAGTAGAGTTTCTCTAATTAAAAATTCAAATCTGAAAAATACAAAGGCAGCACCTTAATTTATAGCCTAGAGGTGCTGAAATGCAAAGCTAATTAAATTCAAAATTCCCCCCAAATTACATGAAACTGGCGCCAAGCATGAGGAAGGTGTGACTTCCTCTCTCACTTTGGCACCTCCCTATTACTTCTACACCTCTCTACTAAACGCACACCCCCCTAAGACTCCTAAACTAAAGACCTAAAGATGCTTTGACAAAAGAGGTTTCTTATGTTTCCCTCTAAGCACCTTCAAACAAAGAAATTACAAAAAGAGAAAACAAAAGTCCATTAGCTCCTGTACCGACCAGGTAGTCGGAAGTGATGATGTGGCGATAAGTGATGATATAGGCGTGTTGAGCGGAACACCTGGCTGACAGAAGGGAACTACATCGGGAAGTCCGTGTAGTCGCCAATTGTTAAGTTGGCGTTCTCCGATCTCTAGCATCTCTAACCGGCGGTCACCAGGCTTGTGTCATAGTCGCCGTATGTGGGTTTAGGCGACCAAGTGGTTAGAGATCGCCGAAGGAGGGACATCGCCGAAAGATCAGGAAGGCTTGTTTAGGGCCTTCAAGGGGTACGAGTACGAAGGATGAGGTTATCAAATGATCATTCCCAGGCCAGAGGTTGAGGCAAGGGAATAGTTTACCAAAACATGCACGATGAGCAAGTAATGCAGATCGTGATAGCGGCAGGCGAGACCACAGAGAAGGTGTGCATGGCGACACCCGTGCTCGCCACTAGAAGAGATCGCGCTCCAAGGAAGTTATGCACCGAGTTACTCCTTGCATGGATAAACTTAGTCGAACAGCCTGAAGAGTAGAGGTGACGCTCAAGTAGAAGACGCTTCAGATGGTGACACGTGTATAGCTGGATGCGAGCCACGTGTCCAGAGGTGTAACCGTCAGGAGAGAAAAAACGCACAGATATATAAGGAACTCTTAACAGATTCTGAGGTACGTGCGTTTAGAACACTTCTTTACGCTTTGAGAATACTTGAGTACGCTGAGAGAGATTTTGCACAGTTCCTTGAATTTTAGCTTTTCTCTCTTAGAGTTTTGGAGATAAAGATGCATCCTATGGATGAAGAGAAAACTGCCTTCATGACTGAGAGGTCGTGCTACTGTTACAAGGTGATGCCCTTTCGGCTGAAGAATGCGGGGGCCACGTACCAAAGATTGATGGATAAGGTACTTGCACCAATGCTGGGAAGGAATGTGCAAGCGTACGTAGATGATATGGTCGTGACCTCGCTAGAAAAGAGCAAGCACGTTTTAGATCTGGAGGAGTTGTTCACCACAATCGCCAAGTTCAGATTAAAGCTGAACCCCGAGAAGTGCATTTTCGGCGTGGAGGCGGGGAAATTCTTGGGTTTCCTTTTGACTGAAAGGCAAATCCTGATAAGTGTGCTGCCATATTGGCAATGAGGAGCCCGGCTGCTCTGAAGGAAATGCAGCAGCTTACAGGTCGGATGGCCGCCCTGTCTCATTTCGTGTTAGCTAGTGGAGAGAAGGGCCATCCGTATTTCCGATGTTTAAGGCGAAACAACAAGTTTGTCTGGTCGAAGGAGTGTGAAGAAGCTTTTGTGAAGCTTAAAGAGTACCTGGCGAGCCCGCCGGTTTTGTGCAAACCTTTGGTGGGAACCCCTCTCAGGTTGTATTTTGCTGTGACTGAGAGGGCGGTGAGTGCGGTGCTCGCCCAAGACCAAGACCAGGCTCAGAAGCCTATTTATTTCGTCAGCAAAGTGTTGCAAGGCCCAGAGGTGAGGTATCAGGCCTTGGAGAAAGCTGCACTGGCTGTAGTATTTTCGGCGAGGAGGTTGCGCCACTATTTTCACAGCTTCACAGTGCTGGTGATGACCGACTTGCCCATCCAGAAAGTCTTGAAGAAGCCCGATGTGGCTGGGAGGATGGTGAAGTGGGCGGTAGAGCTGTCGGAGTTCGACATCTAGTATGAGCCCCGAGGTCCGATCAAGGGGCATATTTTTGCTGATTTTGTGGTCAAGCTCTCGTCAGAAGCAACACGAGTTGAAGGGGACGATTTTCGTTGGGTGCTTTCGGTGGACGGATCGTCTAACCAACAGGGTAGCGGTGCTGGAGTCATTCTGGAAGGGCCCAACGGCGTGCTTATAGAGCAGTCCCTGAGGTTTGCCTTCAAAGCCAACAACAATCAAGCAGAATATGAGGCGCTGATCGCCGGAATCTTGTTGGCTAAGGAGATGGGAGCTTGGGTGCGGATGGCCTAGAGTGACTCGTTATTGGTCACGGGACAAGTAACAGGCGAGTTCCAGGCCAAGGATCCACAAATGGCAGCTTACTTGGAGTATGTGCAGGAGTTGAAGAGTTCCTTTGCCTCGTTCGAAGTAATGCACGTGCCCAGGGAACAAAATGCCCGAGCTGACTTGCTAGAAACTCTAAAGACGGCTAGAGCATTTGTGGCAGACCACCTGGTTCATCAGATAAGCAAGTCGACGGAGAAAGCGGCGAGGAGTCACAAGTCCTTGACCCAGGAGACCTTGAGATCGCCGAGAATAAGAGCATGTCGGGGGGAGAGGGTGAACATGACACAGGTCTGCGCTACGCATGAGCCAGACACATGGATAACATAGTACCAGCGCTGCCTAGCAGACGGCCTTCTCCCGCTGGATCCGACGGAGGCTAGAAAGATAAAGAAGAATTCCAGCAAGTTCACCATGATAGATGGCGAGCTGTATAGGTTTGGGTTTACGCACCCACTCCTAGAATGTGTGCACGGAGAAAAATGCACTAGAATTATGGCCGAGCTCCATGAAGGGATATGTGGAAGTCACGTTGGGGGTCGAGCTCTGGCTGCAAGAACTCTCCGTGCAGGTTATTACTGGCCAACGATGAGGGAGGACTGCAAGAAGTATGCACAGTGTTGCAAGCAATGTCAGCAGCACGCCGATTGGCACAAGGCGCCTCCAGAAGAGTTAAAGTCAATTTACAGCCCTTGGCCGTTTCATACGTGGGGAATTGACATTCTGGGACCTTTCCCATTGGCGATCAGGCAGATGAAGTACTTGGTGGTGGCGGTTGAATACTTCACCAAGTGGATTGAAGCGGAACCAGTAGCCCAGATTACCGCACACAAGATTGAGAGTTTTGTATGGATCAGCTCCTAAAGCCTTGAACATGCTTCTTGTAAGCCTTTGAGGTGGGCTTTGAACTCCATGAGCGTCCTCCATTTGATCCTCAACCTCTTCTTGCTCTTGATGATTGGCCTCCATGTCCACTTGAGCTTGATCTCCATCATGTTGTAAATGGTGGTACAATGATGGCAATTGACGCAAAAAAAAACAATAAAGATTATTGAGGTAATGACATCCATAGATTTTCAAGCCCAAAATGATAGCAAAAATGACCCAAAGAAGGGGATGATGGATCATAATATTTTAAACACACTTATGGCTCAAAATAAAATTTTGAGACAACAGTTGGAAGCATTAATTGCACAAATGACTAAACTGCCTCAACAAATACAAGCTGAGCAGGTTTCTCAAAGTCAAAGTCAAGAAATAAGGTGTGAGCTGTGCTTATTAAAATAATTCATCATATGGAATGGAAAATCAAGGAAGCCAAGGTGAGAGAAGAAATCAAATCAAAGTTTTAAGCAAGACACTTTTAAACAACAATAACCATTATATCCTTCATCCCAAGAAAGAATAAGCTAACTGGAGGATACTTTAGAGAGATTTATGCAAACAAGATTGTCCAATAAAAAGAATTTTTGAGAATTTGGAGACACAATTGGGGCAAATTACACAAGAATTGAAAAAATCCATGGAGCAATGTAAGTCAGTCACTACTAGAAGTGGGATAGTTGTAGGAAAGAGAATTGGTAATAATTTGATTGTTGAGAAAAAGAGAAAAATTGAGAGTGAAGAGGAAAAAGAAGAGAACAAAGAAAAAAAAAAGAGGATACAGGAAGAAAAAGAAAGAAAGAGAAATGGGAATAGAAAAAATAGTGCTCCACTTCTAGATTTACCTTACCTACAGGCTCTTTCAAGGAGGAATATAAAGCGAAAAATTATTAGATTTTGTGAAATTGTTAAACAATTAGATATCAATATCCCTTTTACTGAAGCTTTGGAACAGATGCTCACTTATGTCAAATTTATGAAGGATCTGTTGACAAAGAAGAGAAGATTGAAGGAGCAAGAGATCGTGGAGTTAGAAGCGAGTTAAAGTGCAATAATTCAGAAATCTTTGCAAAGAAATTTGGAGATCCAGGGAGTTTTGCTTTGGCAGTCACGATAGGAAATTTTAAAGTGGAAAAAGAATTATTAGATCTTGGAGCAAGTATTAATCTCATGCCTCTATTTATGTTGAAGAAAATTGGAGATGTTGAAATATTACCTATGAAGATGACATTGTAGTTAATTGATAGATCAATAAAGCATTCGTATGGCATAGTTGAAGATCTTTTGGTAAAGGTAGATAAATTTTATCTTCCAGTTGACTTTGTCATCATGGATATAAAGGAAGATGTTGAAATACCTTTCATTCTTGAACGACCATTCATGAAGACTGCTAGAGTTACCATTGATGTTGATGAGGGAAAAATGAAAGTGAGAGCTCAGGATGATGAGGTAACTTTCAATATTTTTTAGAATTAGCAACATTCTGATAAGGGAAGAGATTGTCTAAAGATATATGCATAAAAGAAAGTCTTTCCTGAAACCAAAAAACAGTTGCACCCTTCAAATATGTTAATGAAAGTTCTCCCATGTTGTACTCCACAATCAGTTGAAGAGAAGAAAGAGCTTGTACCTAAATTTGTGGAAAAGAAACTCATTATTAATAAGACATTTGCATCATGCACAAAGGAGGGAGACAGGGTTCATCAGGACGCATTTATGATGAAATATGACTTTAAACCTGGTCAACCAATTATGCTTAGAAGAGCTAAGTTAAGATTTCATTCGAGAGGTTGAAGAAAAAATGTTCAAGATTATGGGTTATCAAAGAAGTCATAATTGATGGAACTATTGAACTTTATTAAAGTAAAAGAAAGAGTAGGGTAAATCCCTTGTGTATATTGAACACATAGGGTTATGTTTATATAAGAAAAGAAACATATGGGCTAAGCCCATTACATAAATATGAAATATGTAACAATATTTATAATATCTCATAATATCTAATAATATCTAACACTCTCCCTCAAGCTGGTGCATATAGATCATATGTACCCAGCTTGTTACAAATGTAATCAATCCTAGGCTCTCGTAAGGGTTTAGTAAAAATATCTAATTGGTTATTTGAATTAACAAACTCAGTCTTGATATCTCCCGATATAATCTTTTCTCGAATGAAATGACAATCAATCTCAATATCTTTGGTCCTTTCATGAAAAACTGGATTTGAGCTAATATGAAGAGGATCCTGATTATCACATATAAGTGTCATTTGAGTGACCTCTCCAAATTGCAATTCTTTAAGTAACTGTTTAAGCCAAATAAGCTCACAAGTAGCCGAGGCCATAACTCTATATTACGCTTTTGCACTAGATCTTGCCACAAAACTTTGTTTCTTGCTCTTCCAAGAGATCAAGTTATCACCAATGGAGACACAATAACCGAAAGTTTATCTTCTATCAGATGGAGATCCTGCCCAATAAGCGTCTAAATAACAAACTACTTTAGTATGGTTATTATGACCATATAACAAACCTTTTCCAGGAGAGCCTTTAATGTACTTCACTATACAATGGAGAATTAATAAATTGACTCACCACACTGACTTCAAAGGAAATATCAGGATGAGTAACAGCGAGATAGTTCAATTTTACAACTAATCTCTTGTACTTCTCAGGATGTGAAAGAGGCTCCCCCTGATTGGGTAGAAGCTTGACATTGGGATCCATGGGAGTATCAACAGATTTCGAATTCATCAACCCAATTTCCTCCAAAATATCAAATGCGTATTTTCTTTGAGATATAACAATACCAGTACTGGATTGTGCTACCTCAATCCCCAAGAAATATCTGAGTTTACCAAGATCTTTGGTCTGAAAGTGTTGACAAAGGTGTTGTTTTACTTGTGAGATGCCATGGTGATCACTTCCTGTAAGAACAATGTCATCAACATATAATACAACATAGATACACCCAACACTCGAGTGACGATAAAAAACTGAATGATCTGCTTCAGTGTGAGTCATACCAAACTGTTGAACAACATTGCTAAATTTTCCAAACCAAGCCCTAGGAGACTGCTTGAGGCCATATAAGGATTCACAAAGATGACATACCAATCCAGAAGACTCCCCTTGAGCAACAAAACCGAGAGGTTGCTCCATATAAATTTCTTCCTGCAAATCCCCATTAAGAAAAGCATTTTTGACATTCAGTTAATAAAGATACCATTGTTGAAGAGCAGCCATAGCTATGAATAAGCGAACAAAAGCCATTTTTGCCACTGGAGAAAAAGTATCACCATAGTCTAAACCAAAAATTTGGGTATAACCCTTAGCCACAAGACGAGCTTTGAGACAATTAATAGTACCATCAGAGCCAACTTTGATAGCAAAAATCCACCTGCAACCACAATAGATTTCCTAGATGGTAAAGGAACAAGTTCCCAAGTTCCATTATTCTGAAGCGCATTCATTTCATCAAGCATGGCCTAACGCCAACTAGGATGAGCTAAGGCTTCACCTACAGATTTTGGAATGGATATAGAAGAAATAGACGAAAGACAGGTATAAAAGGGTTGATATAGTCTATGGTAACTTAAAGAAGTATAATTGGAGAGGGATTACAGGTAGAACGTATACCTTTACGAATAGCAATAGGAAGATCAGGTTCAACTGTCAGAGTCGGAGGCGGATGAGGTGTTGTCACCAGAATAGAGTCAGCTGATGGATGATGAGACATTTGAGGATGACTATACACCTGAAGAGTTGGTGGCAGTGGTGAATCGTTAGGTGCACTAGGCACAACAAGAGGAATATTAACTTGATTAGATGAGAACATAGAAAAAGAAGGACAAGACTTAAAGTAAAGGGAAGATTCACCGAATGAGACATTTGCTGAAATAAAATAACGATTTAAAGAAGGTGAGAAACATTTATATCCTTTTTGTGATCTAGTGAACCCTAACAAGACACATTTGTGTGACTTATGAGATAATTTATCAAGACCAGGACTAAAATTATGAACAAAGCATGGGGACCCAAAAACTTTGGGAGGTAAAGAGTGGAGAGGGTCATGCGGAAATAAAATAGAATGAGGAATTTTGTCATCTAAAACTGAAGATAGCATGCGTCTAATGAGATAACATGCACTAAAAACAACATCACCCTACCAACACTGAGGAACATCACCATGAATTAAAATAGTACGAGTTGTTTCAACAAGATGTCTATTCTTGTGCTCAGCTACCCTATTTTGTTGAGGTGTATAAGCACATGAAGTTTGATGAAGAATACCAGGAGAAGCCATAACATTTTTAAAAGAATGAGAAAGATACTCACGTCCATTATCACTACGCAAAATTCAAATCGAAATCCCAGATTGATTTTTAATTTCATTATAAAATATTTGAAATATAAAAAACAACTCAGAACATTTTTTCATTAAAAACACCCAAGTATTTCTTGAATAATCATCAATAAAAGTAACAAAATACTGAAATCCTAAATTAGACTTAATACGACTTGGTCGCCAAATGTCAGAGTCAACTAAGGCAAAAGGAGATGAAGCACGTTGTGAGACACTACTAGGAAAATGATATGATTCCAATAGCTAGATATAGATGATTCTTTGACATTTTATGGAATCAACTTGAGTTGGAGAATGAAGAGGCACTTTTATAGAAATGGATCAATGTTCTATGTTTCAAGAACTCACCAAAACTTGCACCAAACACCAAACTCACATGGAAGTTCCATTTCTTGTCAATTGAACCGATTAAAACATGAAGGAAAGCAAATGAACCGATTAAATTGCTAAAGAAATGAAAGGAACCGATAGAAAAGCTTCACAAATGAAATGCACCGAACAAAAGCTAGGAAGGAAGAAGATGAACTGATTGAAACATGAAACTAAACAAGAACACCGAATAGAAAGCAAGAAAGGAACCTAAAACATGTTTAGGAATTCAAATAGGCACGAAAATGGAATGAGATGATGAAGAAGAAAGATGACTTATGTGGTTGTAGTTCTTGGTTGATGAACACACCACTTGAAGTGTGAATGCTCCAAGATAAGTGTGAATTGCCGCCACTTGAGGGAACCAAAGCTCTCAAGATGAGACTAGGGAGAGGAGAAGACAAGTTCTCACTACACTCAATCACCAATTTGGGAGAGTTTTGTTACTTCAAATATCAATTCTGAATTATAAAGGACCCAATCCCTCCTTTTATAGGAGCAAGGGCCGGTCATTATATTTACAAAGCTTGCATCGTAAGCTACTCAAGAGTCTCCTAAGCTACCGCCCCTCCTAAGCTATCACCTAAGCTTCTAGAATTTTCTAAGCTAAAGACTAAAGATGCTTTTACAAAAGAGGTGTCTAATGTCTTTACTCGGCGATGCCTTTCTCGGGCGACACCTCTTCTGGGCGATGCCTCTCTTGGGCGACGCCTCACTTAGGCGATGCCTCTCTTGGGCGACGCCTCACTTAGGCGATGCCTCTTTTGGGCGACGCCTCACTTAGGCGATGCCTCTCTTAGGCGACGCCTCACTTGGGCGACGCCTCAACAAGGCGACGACTCGAGCGGTCAACCTGTTGACTTCTCTTCCTTGGGTCCCTTGAGGGGTCCCACCATGCGTTGACTCTAACCTTTGGTCAATGCCCGGGGACGGGACGATACACAAGCCCCCCAGTCTTGAGTTGATACTTGTTTCAGCGAAAAGACTAAGGCCTCGCCCCATTATCCACGTGGCATTCTTGCTGACATGACATTCCTTTGTTCAGCTTGACTTGACACTCTCTGAACATTTGACGCGACGTTCTCTGCGCTTGCGGATGTGACGTTTTAAGTTATGCTCTAATCTCTTGACACATGGCTTGATCGCACGGCTATCACTTAGTGCTTCTCGCGCTCCTCAAGTTAACGTTGCATCTTTCAAAAACGCACGCTTCAAGCCACTGTTTCATTCACTCTTCGCATTATCTCCACTGTTCATCTTCCCAAGCTCTCTCTGCAACCCTTGTTTTCTCTCTCGCACTTTCGATCTTCGAATTCCAAGATACTAAAGAAAAGGTACGATATTTCTCCTTCAATGGCTCGCCCTTTAATTTTCGTACTGATATAACTGCCTGGGACTACTTATTTCCTTGCATTTCTTATATTTTGTTTCTCATTTCTCTGTTCCCCCCCTTTTTTTGGACTTCTCGTGTGGGTAGGGGTTTTCGTAGGGTTTCTCTCCCTTTTTCTCCTTGTTTGCTGAACCCTTTTTTCTTCTCCGTTCTTCAGTTTTCGTCAATGGCACGTACCAAAATGACGGCCAATCCCCCTCCCCTCAACGTTAACTATAGAGACCTATACCCATGGGCTCCGGTCGAACTGCTCGACGAGTGCTCGAGCCTAGTGTCCACCAAAGCTTGGAGGGACCACATAGGGGAGCCAATTACTTACTACCATCGTGCCTTCGGGAAAAGGCACGATGATGACATTGCAGTGCTCCCTTGCACTATAGGGGAACCCGTATGCGGGGACGAGCGGGCCAACAACGAGGTCCCCTTCTTCTACTTCTACCAGGTCGTCTTCAAGCGTATTGGGATGCGCTTGCCTTTCTCCCGATTCGAGAGGGAGTTGTTGACGGAGATTAATATCGCCCCAGCCCAATTGCACCCCAATGGCTGGGCCTTCGTCAAGGCTTTCGGTGTCTTGTGCGGGTTCTTTGGATGCACGCCCTCTGTTGATGTTTTCCTGCACTTCTTTGAGGTGAAGAAGCAGGGGAAGAGTCTCTGGGTGAGCCTCAGCAATATCCCTGGAAGGGTCCTCCTATCTCTCTTCCAACAATCCTTCAAGGGGTGGAAGGGCAAATTCTTTAAGGTTTGCTGCTCTGACTACGACCCCTCTACTCTCGACGACTTTCCCCTATACTGGGTGAAGGAGGTTAAGACCATGAAGTCTAAATCGTTGGACGAGCTACCCTCGAACGATCGAGAGGCTTGTCAAATCTTGACCAGCGTGGGGGGCTTCGAAACTGCCACTCTGATAAGTCTAGAGTTCAATGCGACACTCTAGCCAAATATATAAGTATGAATGTCCTTCTCTATAACTTTTTGGCCTTTATTTTTGTTGGATTCCTGCTTGATGCATGATTGGTCTGCTCCTTTATGTTTTAACTTTAGCATGTGCCTAACCTCTACTATATTTGTCTTCTTGGTGTAGATTCTAAGATGGATAGGCAACGACGGTTGCGACTGGTCCAAGTGCTGAAGTCCAAAGATGGGGCTTTGGTGTCTCCACCCTCAACCTCTTTCGTGCCTCCATCTTCTCCTAACCCCCAACCTCAACCTGCAACAACACCAACAACTCCAACAACCCAAGCTTCTCCCCATCCACTTCCAAGTTCACCACCTCCTATCGTAGTCGTGCCTCTCGCGCTGGTCGAGGTTGGTGCTTCCTCAGCCCCCCTTGAAAAGGGTAAGAGGGTGGTGGAGGTTGTTTCTGATGATGAGGACTCTACTGAGCGGCAAGTCTTCAAGCGACAAAGAACCCAACATGCCCCTCAGATGGTTACCTCCGCTACTTCCTCCTCTCATAGGGCTGAGTCCTTAAGGGAGGATCCACCGAGCGCCACTTCCCCTCCTCAATCAGTGCATCAGGAGAGAGGGTTTGAAGCTGAACCCGTAGGCGTTCTTCCACCTGCCCCAGAACTTCCTCTTCCCATGCAAGAGTCATTAAGGGGATTTCTGAGCATGGGATCTACTGGTAGCCAAACTGAAGAGCCCCAGAGGGAGAGCATGTACTATTACATGGGCCTCTTCATGTCTTGCGCCTACACCTGGCACAAACAATCCAGGGCCAAAACCGCCCAAGCTTCTGCCTTCCAAGCTCTGGAGAAGGAAGTTGCTTCTCTGAAAGAGGGGAAGGAGAGGCTGGCTGCCCATTGGGGGCGTCAAGAGGGTGCATACAAAGAGTCACTGAGGGTGGCGCAGAAAGCGAGGGAGGAGGCCAACAAACGGCTGCACGAGGTGGCTCAAGCCCAGGCAGGGCTTCTCAATGAAGTGGTCCCCCTTCGCACAAAGATCGCTGATCTTGAGGCGACTGCAGAAACCTCTAAGGCATATCAGAAGAAACTCGAGGACCAGTGTATGGACCGGGAGCAGAAGCTGGGGAAGACGGAGGTCGCTCTTGCGAACAAAAATGATGAGTGTTCCCAATTAACCACCGAGAATGCCTCCCTCCAAGCCAAAGTTCAAGAGTTGACCTCTGCCCTGGCCCCCCTCCAAGCCAAAATCCAAGAGTTGACCTCTGCCTTGGCCTCCAAGGAACAAGAGATGACCGCTCAAGCTACCAACTTCAAAGTTGCGGAGGAGAAGCTGATAGGGGAGGCTGCCACCGGTTTCGCCGATGGGTTCGTAGAGGCCCTCGTTCAAGCTGCCTGTGCAAACCCCGGCATTGACGTCTCTGGGTGCAGCCCCTTCAATGAAGTGGTCAACGGCAAGCTTGTGCCTTTGGAGGCCTCTGAGGAATAACCTTCTTCTTGTTTCAACAAAAACATCTGATGTGTACATAGTTACCTTTTGTTTAACTTGTAATCGTTATGAACCTTGACTCGTAACTATAACCTTTGATTTACTTTAATGCCTACTGATCCTGCCGGTTGACTTAGCGCAAGAGCGTTGCCTCGTCACGATCTTCCTCACCAGCTTGACACCACGTGCCCTCCAAATCCGCTCCACAGATAGCCTCTCTGAGAACCTGAAAAACACATAGTGGCGCCTCTGCGGCCGGTGGCGCTCCGACGCTCAAGTCAGATCACAGAATCACTAGAAAAACAATGTGTGTAAAAACAACGTGTAAAAAACTCCCCTCTGAATCTCACTCTAATTCTCTTTTATGCCTCCCTCTGTACCTGCGCCTAACAGAATTCTGTTATGCCTCTCTGGCATGTGTCAGAACCTTGTTGTGCTTTTCTGTGGCAACGTACCTCCAGAATCAGTAGAACGTGAGTGTCTGCACGTGTCTGCGATTGTCTGTACCTTCGGCGGCACGGAGTGCACCTTTGTCTGGACCGCGTCCCTCTCAGATGATGACACGTGGAGGCATGCAACTAACCACACACGTGTCATTACTTGAAGGCTCTAGCGCTTCTCACTGCGTGTCTAAGTTATCCTCTGGCGGAGTAACTTAGCGCATTCCCTTCATCTGGGTAAATCGCATACTCTCAGGAGAACGCCAGGTGTGGCTGGTCTAAGCACACTCACCAGGCATTGCTCTCTGTGCGAACGATTCCCCCTTCGCAATGTCATGCACGTAATGGGTTGAGGGAGTCACCAATCACTGACCGGTTTACTAGCCCCCCTCAGGCCACTCTCATGCACGATTCTCTGAGACATGTTCATGCGAGGTCCATGCGTAACGCTCTTGCTGGGAACCTCAGCCCCAGCTTAACTGCGTGTAACACGAGCCCCCGATGACCATGCATCCGATGACTGATCGGTGCTCTATTGCTTCTCGCGTTCTGCCCCCAGGTGTTCATCTGGGAACTGATCTGTCGATGACCGCTTGGTTACTGGCCACCGATCACCGTTCTGGGTGATCTGTCCCCTGACTTCTCTGCCAACTGGTCTGTCGGTGGTCACTTGACTACTGACCACCGATCACCTCTTTGGATGATCTGCTCCCTGATCTCTCTGTCACCCGGTCCACGTGTCACCCTACGAGTGGTCCATGTGATTGTCTTCTGCTGACGTCATCAACTACCGATGACCGACCGGATCACAAGCCCCTCAGTCTCGAGCTGTGAACTCGTTCTCAGCGAAGAGACTAAGTGGTCGCGACCTTGGTCCACGTGGCAAGTGGGCCCATGTCACGTGCTACCTCACGTGGTGCCCTTTAACGTTACGACTACCTCCCTTAATCTCGCGACACGTGGGCGCATCAACGGGCAGCGTGGAGTGTCGCTAGCGCTTCCCTTCTTTTCAAATAGGCGCGCGCCTTTACTGTTTCTTCATCTTCTTCAATCAACCCCCAGACTCTCTGCGAATCCCCTCTTGCGCTTCCATCTTTCTTCCAGCTTTCTATCTTCAGAACCTTGGCGATCATTCAAAGGTATGGTTTTTCTTCTTTCTTGGTCCATTTAGGTTCTTTTCATCGATTGCATTCGTCCCTTTCATCATCATGCATCCATCTTCTCTATTTTTCCTCTTCTCGACCCAGGCTAGGGTTTTCGCACTCTTCACTCTGCTCTCTGCTTCTCCCTCTTCCTTTTTCCACCTCGACCTTTCTCTCCTTTCCTTCCTCTGTTTTTCACCGAACTATTCATCATTCCCTCTCCTTCCATTCATTCTGACTTTTCGCTTTTCCCCCACTGCAGCTATCTATCAATGGCTCGCTTGAAACAGACCGCTCGAATCATCGCCTCGTCTTCTAGTGCACAGCCTTCCGCAAGTGCTCCAGCTCCAACACCACCCGTTGCAACCTCCTACCACGACAACGCCAGGGTCTATGACTAGGCTCCCCTGGCGTTGCTCGCTGAAACCTCTACCTTGCTGCCGCAAGGGCACCTAAAATCCCTCCTGAGCAGCGACCCGGATGAGCCCTCTTGCGCCATCGATCGGGAGAACGACTTCAACATCCGCATCTGCATTCCTCCTCAAGGGATGCCCATCTGTGCGGACGATAGGGCCACCAATGGGGTGCCCTTCGTCTTCGTCTACTCTGCCATCTTCAAAAGGTTGAAGCTACGCCTGCCCTTCACCTTTTTCGAGAAGGAGTTGATGATGGAGCTGAACGTCGCACCTTGCCAACTCCATCCAAATGCCTGGGCTTTCATCCGGGCATTTGAAATTCTCTGCAATTACTTCGGGCATAACGCCTCCGTGGACTTGTTCCTCTACTTCTTCGAGGCGAAGAACCCTGGGGACAGGTCCTGGGTGAGTCTGAATGGGGTTGCTGGACGGGTGCTCTTGGGCCTGTATCAGCAATCCTTCAAAGATTGGAAAGGCAGGTTCTACATGATATCTGCCACCCCACAAAGTCCAACATTGCTCGAGGGGTACCCCCTCTACTGGGTTCCTGTGGTTGAGTTCAAGAAACCCCGGGATCTCGAAGCCATGGCCCCCTACGAGCGCGAGCTATGTGGGCTGTTCCTGGGGGTCAAGTACAACTCTGCACTCCTCATCAAACATGAGTTTGATGTGTTGGCTCTGAAAAAATATATAGGTAGCTCTTCTTCTTTCACCTCTTAGGATACTTGCACATTCTCATGCATGCTTGCATACATTTTGACTTACTTGCATAACTAGGCCATCTAACTCTTCTTTTTCCCTTCGATGTAGATACGATGTCAGGGAAGGATAGGAGGAAAGCTTTGCTGGAGCTTGCCAAACTCCGGGGGGCCAAAGGGACTGGCTCCTCTTCTTCCACCGATCCTATTGCAGCCCCTCCTCTCTCGGTCGTGCCAGCTGAAGGCCTCGAGCCAGGAAGGAAAAGAAGGAAGCTGGTGAAGGCCTTTCCATCATCTGCTGCTGCTGCTGCTCCTGCTCCCTCTCATACACTGCAAGAGGATACTTCCAGCGGTTGGGGGGCTTCATCTCTTCAGCCTGGGGAGATTGAGGTAGTGGAGATAGAGGAAGGTTCACCCTCGCCCCTCTCTATTCAACCTGCCACAGTGCCAACATGCTCTCCCTCCCCCAAACAACTGCCATCCCCAACTCCTCGATCGCCATCTTCTCCCCCAGCAGGCCAACCACTTGGTCAATCCACTCCACCTGCTGGGGGTGATTCTGCTCGCTCGGGGGATCTCCCGGGACCTCTCGTGTCGCCACCACCACTGCCAACCTCCGCTGCTACCGCTGAAGGTGGTGGGGCCAGCTCTCGACCAAGCGGCTCTGGAACAAGTAATGAGAACTTCAGCCGAGTCATTGCTCTGGTTCGAAAACTCATTCGCAGCCGGGAGCTTATCGAGTGGATCGGGGAGGAGGTGGACATGCACCTGGCGAAGCAGATTATGCTTTCCTTGGAGTTTTCCACCCAGCACCGCAAGCAAATAGCCTTGGAGAAGAGGGTAAAGGAGCTTGAGCATGACAAGGAGTCACTGCAAAGTGACTTCGAAGCTGCCCAAGGGTCCATTGCCATGATGAGGGGTATGGTGGAAAAGTCCAGGGGATAGCACTTCGCGCAAGTCCAAGAGACCATCAAGACTGAGATCTTGATGGGGCAAGCTGTCAACTTCCTGGACTGCGAGGTGGCGCAACTGCGGGCCGAGACCTCCTCCCTACGCCAACTGAATTCACAACTAGTGGGGGAGCTCGAGTCCACCAGGGAAGCGGCCGCTACTGGGGAGAAGAAACTTGAGGAGGTGGTGGGAAACTTGAGGAGGTGGTGGGCCAACTGTCTGAAGCAAAGGGCCAATTGGAAGAAGCTGCCTCTTCCCTTGCTGCCCTTACCACCGAGAAAAATGCTGCGGAGGCCTTAAAGCAAAAATTAGAGGCTGAGAACGCTGATCTTATGAATGTGGGTGCTGACGCCCTTACTGACGAATTCGAGCTGGCGCTCGAGCAGATCCGATGCGTTCTCCCAGATTTGGACCTCTCACAGTTCAGCATTTATCACGAAGTGGTAGATGGAAAACTCACCCCTCCTCCTTGAGCTCTTTCTCTCTTTTTTCTTTGTAATTTTACACTTCTGCACAATTTGTTGTATTTGAACTTGTATAAACTTTGTCGCTTAATATATACTAGTTTCAGACGCGTATCTTTTTCTCCGCATTTTCTTAAACTTTGTCTTTCTCTTTGCACACAACTAAATGTTAACCAACTTAGGCTTAGCGCGATCTGCCTTCTTTGATCTTGGCCTCTACTTTGATCGCGACTAACAACTCCCTTAGCTTCGTCCTTAACAGCTCTTGTGCACTGCTTTGTACTGGATGACTGACAAGGCGTAGCCTGTCTGCTAGCTTGTTGTGTAGGAACTTGTTTGGAAAAGTTTCCTCCGACAAGGCAAAACTGATCAATCATCGTTCTTTGTACTTCACTTTGCTTGTTTGTCGCTCTAGTGCTAAGTGCATAGAGGGCACCGATCGTCAGAGGTGGTACCTTGTTTGGCGAAACTTGCTCAACCGCGTGAACTCAGCAATACTTGAACTTGACCCTCCATGCACCGCTTTTAACTCGAGCAAGTTGTTTAACCTTATAACAAACTTGGCAAACTGTTAACTCAAAGTAAACTTTAGCAACTACCAATTCTTCGGCGATGACGTTCAATAAAACTTGTGAACTTAAGGCAACAAACCCTAACATAAAATCACTTACTAGGCAACAGGTTTTTACTCAAACTAGTATTAAAATACAGTTTACCTGATCTGCCAAGTGAAATCCTCCCTACTTCTGTCATCGCCTGGAACTCTTCTGATCTGGTACTCGCCGCACAACCCTTTTACTGTCTCATCTTTCACGCCATAAGGTTCTGGCGATGTTACCTTTCTTCTTTTCCTTGACCTGATCATCGTTCCCTCATCTGGGGATAGAGGCGCCTTTCGGATCCTTCTCTACCTCCCTGAGTTTCAGAACAATGATCTGGTCTTACTGGGTCAATCGTTGCTGTTTCACTTAAAGGGGGAAAGGCATTTTCCTTCCCTTCCCACCATTTAAGGTCACAAACACCCCTGACCTTTCAGCTCATTTTGCCTAAACTCGCTCAACGGCGAGAAGGACTTTATCTGGTGCCTCTACTTTGCCTAGGGTTTACATCTCCTCTTTCCTGGATGCACTGAGGACTTTAAATCTTGCCTCTATTTGCTGGTGCAGAGAGGTCTTTTCATCTTATCTCGCCTGCACTCGCTCAAAGTCGAGGAGGACTTGATCTGGTGCCTCTACTTTGCCCAGGGGTTACATCTCCTCTTCCCTGGATGCACTGAGGACTTTTAATCTTGCCTCTGTCTGCTGGTGCAGAGAGGTCTTTTCATCTGATCTCGCCTGCACTCGCTCAAAGTCGAGGAGGACTTTATCTGGTGCCTCTACTTTGCCCAGGGGTTACATCTCCCCTTCCCTGGACGCACTGAGGACTTTTAATCTTGCCTCTATCTGCTGGTGCAGAGAGGTCTTTTAATCATTGCTGGTGCCTCCGATCGCCGAAAGACGATGAGGACTTTAAAACTTTAACTGTGTCGCTGATCGCCGAAAAGCGATGGGGACTTTAAAACTTTTAACTGAAAGCATGTAATACGATTTTACTGTTGCCCTAGATCACATACGAGTAATAAGGCCTTTTTCGTAAAACTTTCGAAGCCATAAGCATGCAAACATAGAAGCTTTAAACTTTGAAAAACTCTTCTTTATTGGGTGGCCTCATTAAAAACCCTCCTCAGGGAAAAAAGAGTGCCCCCTTGAAATTGTTTTAACAGAAACTATTCGAATCTCATCCTATTCGTCTTTACTTACAAGGCTTTAACTGTAATACGACTTGAGATGTGTTGCGTTCCAAGTGCGGGGAATCGCCCCTCCTTCTAATGTCTCCAAGCGGTAGGCGCCATTCCCGAGCGCCTCGGTTATTTTGAACGGTCCCGTCCACTTGGGCGATAACTTGTTCTACATCTCATACTGATGGGCCTTCCTCATCACCAGATCGCCGCTTCTAAACTGCCTTGACGTTACCTTAGAGTTGTACCTTTGCTCAACTCTTCTCTTTACCGCTTCGGCTTTCACTCTCGCCTCCTCCCTGACCTCATCCAGCAAATCCAGATTCATTCTTCTTTCTTCGTTCGAGTCTTCCGCCACGAAGTTCTGGAATCTCGGCGAGCTTTCCTGGATTTCTACTGGAATCATCGCATCACATCCATAAACCAAACTAAAGGGGGTCTCGTGGGTTCCTGACTGCTCAGTTGTATGGTATGCCCAAACTATGCGGGGTACCTCTTCAGCCCACGATCCCTTAGCTTTCTCCAATCTTCTCTTTAAACCTCTCAGCAACACCCGATTGGCAGACTCCACTTGGCCATTCGTCTGTGGGTGTTCGACAGATGCAAACACCTGTTGTATCCCCACCTCTTCGCATAGCTTTTTCAAGAGGTGACTTGCAAACTGCATCCCATTGTCTAACACCAAGCGTTTAGGCACACCAAACCGGCTCACTATGTTCTTCCATACAAAGCTCTCGATCTTGTGTGCGGTGATCTGGGCCACTGGCTCCGCTTCGATCCACTTGGTGAAGTATTCGATCGCCACCACCAAGTACTTCATCTGCCTGATCGCCAATGGGAAGGGTCCCAGAATGTCAATTCCCCAAGTATGGAACGGCCAGGGGCTGTAAATCGACTTCAGCTCTTCTGGGGGTGCCTTGTGCCAATCAGCGTGCTGCTGGCATTGCTTGCAACGTTGGGCGTATCTCTTGCAATCTTCTCTCATCGTGGGACAGTAATAGCCTGCACGGATAGTCCTTGTCGCCAGCGATCGACCTCCAATGTGGCTCCCGCAAATTCCCTCATGGAGCTCAGCCATAATCCTCGTGCACTTCTCTCTGTGTATGCATATAAGAAGGGGGTGCGTGAATCCAAACCTGTACAGCTCGTCGTAAATAAGGGTAAACTTGCTGGAGCTCTTCTTTATCTTCCTGGCCTCAATTGAGTCAACTGGAAGCACACCATCCGCTAAATAACGTTGGTAAGGCGTTATCCACGTGTCTGGCTCGTGGACAGCGCAAATCTGCATCGATCTTGCCCCTTCTTCTGCTGGGCGCGCTCTGACCCTCGGCGCCCTCAGAGTTTCCTGCGTTAGGGATCTATGACTTCTTGCCGGTCTTCCTATTGATCTGCAGACATGGAGAACTTGGTGGTCTGCCACGAATGCTCGAGGCGCTTTCAAAGTTTCTTGAATGACAGTCCTCTGCCTACCCCCCTTGCCCGAACTGGCGAGCTTGGCTAGCAAGTCAGCTCGGGCATTCTGTTCTCTTGGCACGTGCACCACTTCAAATGAAGCGAAAGATCTTCTCAGCTAATGCACGTACTCCAAGTAGGCTGCCATCTGCGGGTCCTTGGCTTGGAACTCGCCAGTTACTTGTCCCGTGACCAACAACGAGTCGCTCTTGGCCATCAGCACTCTCGCCCCCATTTCCTTAGCCAGCAAGATTCCAACGATCAAAGCCTCATACTCTGCCTGGTTGTTGCTTGCTTTGAAAGCGAACCTCAATGATTGCTCTATCAACACTCCGTTGGGCCCCTCGAAGATGACCCCAGCCCCGCTGCCCAGCTGGTTGGACGACCCATCAACAGAGAGTACCCAGCGAAAGTCACCCTCGGCGTTCTGTGCCACCTCGGAGGACAACTCGACCACGAAATCGGCGAAGACTTGACCTTTGATCGATCCCCGGGGTTCATACTTGATGTCGAACTCGGAAAGCTCGACCGCCCACTTCACCATTCTTCCAGCCACATCGGGCTTCTTCAGAACCTTCTGGATCGGCAGATCAGTCATCACCAGTACCGTGAAGCTCTGGAAGTAATGGCGCAATCTCCTCGCCGAGAATACAACCGCTAATGCTGCCTTTTCTAGGGCTTGGTACCTTACCTCCGGGCCTTGCAGCACCTTGCTAACGAAATATATAGGCCTTTGGGTCTGGTCCTGATCCTGCACTAGCACTGCGCTGATCGCCCTCTCAGTTATGGCAAAGTACAGCCTGAGGGGTGTTATGTCTTGGGGCTTGCACAGAACTGGAGGGCTCGCCAAATATTCCTTGAGCTTTACGAAGGCCTCCTCACACTCCTTTGTCCAAACAAATCTGTTGTTTCTCTTCAAACATTGGAAGTATGGGTGGCCCTTCTCTCCGCTTGCCGATACGAATCGAGACAGGGCGGCCATCCGCCCCGTGAGTTGCTGTACCTCCTTCACATTGGCGGGGCTCCTCATTGCCAAAATGGCGGCGCACTTCTCGGGGTTAGCCTCAATTCCCCTCTCTGACAAAAGAAACCCCAGAAATTTCCCTGCTTCTACACCAAAAACGCACTTTTCAGGATTCAGTTTTAGCTTGTACCTGGCTATCGTGGTGAACAACTCTTCCAAGTCTGCGACGTGCTTGTCTTTCTCCAGGGACGTCACGACCATGTCGTCGACGTATGCCTGCACATTCCTTCCGAGCATGGGCGCAAGCACCTTGTCCATCAGCCTTTGGTACGTGGCTCCTGCATTCTTCAACCCGAAGGGCATTACCCTGTAACAATAACATGACCTTTCCGTCATGAAGGCGGTCTTCTCTTCGTCCATGGGGTGCATTTTGATTTGCTTGTACCCCGAGAAGGCATCCAGAAAACTGAGCAGCTTGCACCCTGATGCACTGTCTACTAGGGCGTCAATGCTAGGCAAGGGGTAAGAGTCCTTCGGGCAGGCCTTGTTCAAGTCTGTAAAATCAACGCACATCCGCCACTTTCCGCTGCTCTTCTTTACAGGACGACGTTAGCGAGCCATTCTGGATATTGGATTTCCCTAATGTAGCCCGCTGTCAGTAGTTGTCGAGTCTCTTCTTTGATCGCCTGTCTCTTCTCCTCATTGAATTTTCTTCTTCTTTGACGGGTGGGCCTGACTTGGGGGTCCATCGCCAAACGATGGCACAAGAAATCGGGGTCGATCCCCGGCATATCTGAAGCAGCCCACACAAAAGCATCCATGTGTCTACTTATTACCTCAGCGATCTGGTCTTGCGTCTTGCTATCCAGGGTTCTTCCCAACTTAAACACTTTACCGCTGATCTCCTTCTCGAGCCACTCCTCTACTGGCTGAGGTTTCTTCTCGCTGGCGATTAGCGCCCTCGCGATACCAGTTTCTCTAGCGATCTCCGAGCAGTTTCTCTCGGATCTCGTCTCCATATCCTCCATCGGCACATTGCCCTCGGCGACCACTTCTAACGCCGCATCCGAAGCTCTTCGGGGTTCCGGTTCCACGCCAGGGGGAGGCGTGGTGGTTACGTGGCACACAGACCTCTTGTTCTTGAGGCTGTTTTCGTAACACTTCTTTGCCTCCTTCTGGTCGGAGCAAATAGTGATGATCATACCCTCCATAGACGGCAGCTTGGCCTTCATGTGCCTTGTCGAAGGCACAGCTCCTGTTCTGTTGAGCGTTGGCCTCCCCAGCAGTATGTGTATGCTGATGGGGCGTTTACAACAAGGTACCTGACCTTCTCCGTTCGTGAGACCAAGCCGTCGGTGAAGGTCGTCCTCAGTTCGATATACCCCCTCACCTCCACTTGGTCACCGGCAAAACCGTACAAGCAGCCCCCTTTGAGCCTGGCAGCTATGTTTGGGATGGCGATCAAATCAGCCAAACCCATCACAAACTCATACCTCGGGGGGCGATTACCCTCTCTGGGGCGATTACTCTCCCTGGGGCGCCCTGGCCCCTTGCTCTTATTTTTCTTAGGGTCGTAAGGGTGACGCGTCCTTTGATCCCTCTTTCACGTTTGGGTGTGCGGTTTAGCTGGGGCCACATTTCCTCTCTTCTCTGTGACCTCGCTCTCAGCGGTGATGTGAGCCACAGCACGTCGCCGGATTTCGGCGAACGTGGCGGGGTGGTTCCTGATGAGCGACTCACTAAAGGGCCCAGGCAATACACCCTTTTTGAAGGCGTGCACGAACATTTCCTCGTCCTTTCCTGGCAAACGGACTATCCGAGCCCCGACTCTCTTCAGGAAATCCTTCAAGGACTCCCCTTGGTACTGCCTTATATCAAACAAGTCGTAAGACACCAAAGGTGGCGCCTTGTTCACTATGTACTGCTCAACAAACATCTTGGAAAATTGTTGGAACGTGGTAATATGGCCAGTGGGTATACTGACGAACCAGTCCAACGCCGTTCCGCTCAAGGTGCTCATGAACACCTTACAATACACCGCGTCTGAGCCCCCTGAGAGCATCATCTGAGTATGAAACGCCGTGAGATGGGCTTCAGGGTACTCCACCCCAGTGAAAGACGCTTTCACTGCCACAGTGCTAGCCGGGACTACTGAGTCCATGATCTCTTGGGAAAATGGCATAGGGAAACTGCGTGGTGGGGATGGGGGTGCGGATCTGTCCCCTGTCACACGCTCCTCCCGCTCCTGAAGGGCTTTGCACAGCTCTTCGTTGATCCTGTTGAGCTCTTCGTTCCTTGCTTGTGAGGCCACCAGCGCCTCGTGCATCCTTTCTTGCTCAGAACGCGATGCAGCCACGTTCTCCTGCAGCGTCCTCATTATGTCCATCACCTGCGTCATGGACACAGCATCTTCGTCGGTTGATGGCGCAACTGAACTGGAGCACGTTGTCCTCATCCTTCCCCAGCAAACTCAGCAGCTCAAGGAACTCCAAACAAGCGGTGAAAACTCCAGGAGTCGACTGAGATAGCGAGCAGCTGAACAGAAAACATTCGAAGCACCACCAACACAAACTATGGTTGGGAATCACGTTTTATACGTGCCCCACAGTGGGCACCAAATGATCCTGCCGGTTGACTTAGCGCAAGAGTGTTGCCTCGTCACGATCTTCCTCACCAGCTTGACACCACGTGCCCTCCAAATCCGCTCCACAGATAGCCTCTCTGAGAACCTGAAAAACACATAGTGGCGCCTCTGCGGCCGGTGGCGATCCGACGCTCAAGTCAGATCACAGAATCACTAGAAAAACAATGTGTGTAAAAACAGAGTGTAAAAAACTCCCCTCTGAATCTCACTCTGATTCTCTTTTATGCCTCCCTCTGTACCTGCGCCTAACAGAATTCTGTTATGCCTCTCTGGCATGTGTCAGAACTCTGTTGTGCTTTTCTGTGGCAACATACCTCCAGAATCAGTAGAACGTGTGTGTCTGCGCGTGTCTGCGATTGTCTGTACCTTCGGCGGCACGGAGTGCACCTTTGTCTGGACCGCGTCCCTCTCAGATGATGACACGTGGAGGCATGCAACTAACCACACACGTGTCATTACTTGAAGGCTCTAGCGCTTCTCACTGCGTGTCTAAGTTATCCTCTGGCGGAGTAACTTAGCGCATTCCCTTCATCTGGGTAAATCGCATACTCTCAGGAGAACGCCAGGTGTGGCTGGTCTAAGCACACTCACCAAGCATTGCTCTCTGTGCGAACGATTCCCCCTTCGCGATGTCATGCACGTAATGGGTTGAGGGAGTCACCAATCATTGACCGGTTTACTAGCCCCCCTCAGGCCACTCTCATGCACGATTCTCTGAGACATGTTCATGCGAGGTCCGTGCGTAACGCTCTTGCTAGGAACCTCACCCCCTTTGAATGGGAACTCATCACCGAAATCAATATCGCCCCCGCCTTGCTCCATCCCAATAGCTAGGCATTCGTAAGGGGTTTTCAAATCCTTTGCGGGCACTTGGGCATCGTTCCCTCCGTAGACGTTTTCCTGCATTTCTTCGAAGTGAAGAAGCAGGGGAAAAGCTTCTGGGTAAGCTTTTCCGGGATCGCGGGTAGGATCCTCCTCTCCCTCTTCCAAAACTCTTACAAGAACTGGAAAGGGAAATTCTTCAGAGTGTGCAGCGCCAAGCACGACCCCACAGCCTTGGACGGCTTTCCCCTCTATTGGACGGAGCGCCCTAAGCTGCTTAGGGCCAAAGCCCTGGAAGAGCTATCTCCTGCTGACAGGGAAGTAAGCAAGGCCTTGGCTGGGCTGGGGATCGTTTTTGATACTTTGAAGCTTGTTGCTAGCGAATACAATGCTCACGCCCTGACGACATACTTTGGTAAGGAGACTTTTCCCTCGTCCCCTTTGCTGTGAACACCCTGCTACCGGATGTTTGTTCCCACTGCTTCCTCCCCTGTTTCCCATGGTGCCATGTTACTTGCATCTCACGCATCTACGCGCTTTGTAATTTTGTATAGTTGCTTTGGCCCTAATTTCTGCTGTTTGGTCTGTTTTGATGTAGGATCGGTGATGGACGCCTCTAAAAGGATGATGCTGGCGAAAGCAATGAAGGAGGCTCGTGCCGCCAAGGCGGGCGCCTCCTCCGCCCCTGCTGCTGATCCGATCCCCCCACCAACTTTGTCACCGCCACCTCCGATCACCGCCGAAGCCCCCCTAAGCTCATCTCCGTCATCTCCACATAGCCCCGAAGCACTTCAGACTCCCAGCTCTCCTCTGCCCATCGCCGCCGTTCCCCTAGCCGCGGCCTCGTCGCCGGCTCCAACCCCCCTTGACAAAGGGAAATGGGTCTTGGAGATTTTATCGGATGATGAGGACTTGGAAGGTGTGGCACCCTTCAAGAGGAGAAAATCTGCGCGGGTTCCTCTTCTGCTAGAGGCGTCGCCCCAGGGAGGGAATCCCTTCATGGATGACCCTCCAAGCGCGACCTCACTTCCACCCACAACAGTACAAGAGGAAGGGGGCAAAGGTGCCGAGTCTGCCCCGCCCCCGCCACCGGTAGAAGTCTCTGCTTCCCCTGCTCCCGTCGCTGCCGCTGCCGCCCCCGATCTCATCGCCATCCCTCCTCCAATCATGCATCTGATGAGGGGCTTCAGTGGCGGAACTATGCCAGAGGGCACCGACAGGAAAGAAGGCATGCCTTTCTACTTGGGGGCCTTCTTGGCGGTGGCCCTCGAATGGCGCGCCCAGGCCAGGAATGCTGTCCTGCAAGCTCAAACTCTCCAGGCCTTGGAAACAAAGGTAACTGCTCTGGAGGGGGAAAAGAAAACCCTGGGATGCCAGAACGAAGCTTACCAAACCTCCCTGAAGCAGGCGCAAGAGTCCAAAGCAGAAGCTGAGGGACAACTGGCAGAGGCGTTGGAGCTCCAGACTGACTTCTACGCCCGGGAAGTCGCCCTCAAAGTCCAGGTGACGAGCCTTCAAAACATAGTTGAAGCTTACGAAAAAGTGCAAAAAGACTTGAAGGCCCGCTGCTGTGAGCAAACAGGCGCAATGGAGCGGATGGAAGGGGAAATGGCGTCCCAGACCCAAGCTGTGGGCCTTCTCCGGGCGGACTACGACAAACTGCAAATCGAGGTCAACCGACTCCGCGTGGAGAAGGAGGCTTTGGAGAAGCAGGTGGCTTCCGGGGACACCATCATTGGAGAACTAGAGAAGGACAAGAAGACCCTCATCCAGGAGATGGTGGGTACTTTCGAGGAGGGATTCCAAGAAACTTTGGCTCAAGCAGTCTGCACGATGCCTGGGATCGACATTTCCAGCTGCGATTCCACTCACCACATTATTGATGGAAAGGTCGTGCCTTTGGAGATAGACGATTGAGCCGCCACCCTCGATCATCAGCCCATTCCTTTATACTTGTTTTAACCTTCTCTGACGAATTTGTAATTCTTTGAATCATCTGCACTCTTGCTACAACTCTGGGATTTTGTTATGATTACTTTCGTGTCCTCGCGACATAGAATTCTGCCTGTGTGATTTTATTCTCATCCTTTGCCTTCGCGTGCTTCAGTTGTTTTGCTCGTATTATACCCGCTTCTTTTACTTCATTGGGCGGCCTTGTATTCTCGGGAAAGGTCCCGCGCCAGTGCCCACGCCCATGGAGTGGCTCACCTAGTGGAGCCGTATCGTCCACGGGGTGTCTCTAACACCCAAACGGTCCTTTCCTTGACCCTTAACACCCGACGCCCACGCCTAAGGAGAGGCCTGCTACAGCAACGCCGTGTCGTCCTCGGGTGTCTGAAACGCCGAGTGTTTTGGAAGGGGGGGGGGTCGTTCCCTCCATGGTCTTTCCTTTCCATAGGTATCGGGGAACGCCCTGTCAGTGATTCACTGGCGTTTTGGCAGTCTCATCTCCCTCCACAGTTTTTCCTACCTGTGGGTATCGGGGAGGTGACGCCAGTAACTAACTTTTCCCTCTTCGACTTCGTCTCCGTCCACAGTTATTCCTACCTGTGGGTATCGGGGAGGCAACCTCGCCGATATTTTGGTGGGCGACGCCCGCGACGTCTGACGCTGGCGTCGTCCTTTATGTCTTTCCAGGCGACGCCTCGGGCGTCTCATGCTGGCGTCGCCTTGGGCGTCGTCCTTACCTTGACATTGACTTTGACCTTAGCCTTGGTCGGCGCCTGGGGACAGCGAAGAGCTCAAGGTTCTCCCCGTGCCATCCACGTGGCGCTTCTCGTATGGCTGATGGGACGTTCGGTCATTCGACTTGATCCACATGGCGCTCTTTGTATGGCTGATGGGACTTTCAGTCATTCGAATTGATCCTGACTCCTACTGCGCCCCTGACCCACTTTCGACGGCGCATCGTACCACTGGGCATTCTGTCGATACGACGTGTTTAGAGTTTAACCAGCGATGCCAGGGCCACCCTTCCATTTGCTGCCACGTTGCTCGATCGTGCGGTGCATCCATTCGCGTCGTTTGGCGCTCTAACCGCTTTATTTAACTCTTCAAACTCTGAAACTGTTCTCATCATTTCTGCACTCTTCGTAACCTACTTACATTCTTTCTTCTTGCACCCTTTCTCTTCTCACGAAGGGTTCTTCCAGCGTTCGCTCCCATCGCTCGACTCTTGCGTTTACGGCGGGCCATACGCCTTTGACAATCCCGGATCTTGTTAAAGAATGTCCTCTCATGCTACCTCCCCCAGGGTCAGTCCCAAGGACCTGTACCCTTGGGCTTCGAGTGAGCTTCTTGACGAATGTTCATGCTTACTCGCCACCAGGGCCATAAGGGAACACAAAGGGGATTCATGTTCCTATGATCACCGGGCCTTCGCGAGGAGGCATGACGACGACATTGCTGTGCTCCCTTGCACTCTAGGGGAGCCAGTATGTGGAGATGAACGGGCCAACGAAGGGATCCCCTTCTTCTACTTTTCCCAGGTGGTTTTCAAGACCATCGGCATGCGCCTGCCCTTCTCCCGGTTCGAGAAGGAACTGCTGACGGAGATCAATGTCGCTCCGGCCCAATTATACCCCAACAGTTGGGCCTTTGTCAAAGCCTTTGACATCCTCTTCGGGTTTCTGGGTTGTGCACCCTCGGTTGACCTCTTTCTTCACTTCTTTGAGGTGAAGAGGCAAAGGCACAACCTCTGGGTAACTCTCAGCAACGTTCCTGGGAGAGTTCTCCTAACCCCCTTCCAAAACTCATTCACCTGATGGAAAGGCCGGTTCTTCGAAATTTGCTGCACTGACCTCGTTCCCACCGCTCTGGATGGTTTTCCTCTGTACTGGGTGAGAGAGGCGAGGGCCCTCAAAACCAAACCCTTCAAGAAGCTGGCTCCAAGTGATCAAATAGCTTGCCGGATTCTTGCTGAGGCGGGAGGTTTTGGCTCTGCCACTTTGATCAGCTTGGAGTTCAACGCTGGATCTCTCGAAAAGTACATATGTAAGAGTCACTGCCCTAGAAACTTCGGCCTTTATTACTTTCTAACTGTGCATGTCTTGCTTCATGGTGTCTCTGACACATTTATCTCCCTTGGTGCAGGTTCGAAAATAAACCAAGAAAGGAGGACACGACTTACTCGAGCTCTGCGGGCTGGGATCAGGGCTTCGTCTTCCTCCAGTGCTGACTCCGATGGCCACTGAAAAGTGGCTCCTTTGTGATTTGCATGAGTTGTAATATTGCCCTAACCGCATTACACCCATTTGTATCGAACATTGCTTGTAACATCAACTTTTCTATACCATACTTGAATTTTTGCAACGCCGCTTTACTTTGCATACGTTTCGTATATTGTGCGCTTTTCTTTCTTCACGTTCCTTAACAGCGCCTGTACTCAGGCAACACTTTCTTTCTTGGCGACGCCTTTCTTCTTGGCGACATCTTCTCTTGGCGATGCCTTCACCTAGGCGACGCCTTCTTTCTTGGCGACGCCTCACATCACTTCAAACGGAGAAAGATAAAGGCTGAAAACCAAGGCACGGCTTTTTCTCAAACTTGTTTTTTTTCTTTTATTCGGGTGACCTCATTAAAAAACCCCGAGAGGGAAAAAGAGTGTCCCCTTCAACTAAATTGTTACATGGCTGCTTACATAAGTCAACTAAAATAAAATTTTAAGTTGGCTGCATTCCAGCTACGTGGGATGGGACCCCCCTCCAAGGTCTCTAGGTTGTATGAACCGTTGCCCTTAGCCTCGGTAACTCTGAAGGGTCCGGTCCACTTGGGAGACAGCTTATTCTCCAACTCGTATGGGTGAGCCTTCCTCATAACCAGGTCGCCAATCTGAAACTGCCGCGACTTTACCTTAGAGCTGTATTGTCGCTCTACTCTTCTCTTCACTGCTTCAGCTTTTATTCTGGCTTCTTCCCTGGCATCGTCTAGTAGATCCAGGTTTACCCGCCTTTCTTCATTGGATTCCTCCACTACAAAGTTTTGAAAACGTGGTGAGCTTTCATGTATTTCTACCGGAATCATCGCGTCCGACCCGTACACCAAACTGAAAGGCGTCTCCATGGTAGAGGATTGGGGCGTGGTGTGGTATGCCCATATGATCCTTGGTACCTCTTCCGCCCACGCCCCTTTGGCTTTCTCTAACCTTCTCTTCAACCCCTCAGCAGAACTCTATTTGCTGACTCCACTTGTCCGTTGGTCTGGGGGTGTTCGACCGATGCGAACACTTGCTTGATTTCTACCTCAGCGCACAGATTTCTCAACTGCTGACTGGCAAACTGGGTCCCGTTATCGGATATCAAACGCCTAGGTACGCCAAAGCGGCACACAATGTTCTTCCACACAAAATGCTGTACCTTGTGCGCAGTGATCTGTGCTACGGGCTCTGCCTCTATCCATTTGGTGAAGTATTCGATGGCGACGATCAAATACTTCATCTGCCTGATTGCCAGTGGGAACGGGCCCAGGATGTCGATTCCCCATGTATGGAAAGGCCACGGGCTGTATATGGATCGCAATTCTTCTGGCGGCGCCTTGTGCCAGTCGGCGTGCTTTTGGCATTGCCTGCACCGCTGGGCGTGTCGTGCGCAGTCTTCTTTTACTGTTGGCCAGAAGAAACCTGTGCGTATTACCTTGGAGGCTAGGGACCTTCCCCCTACGTGGCTCCTGCAGATGCTTTCGTGTAGCTCCGCCATTATCCTGGTGCACTCGTCGCCACTTACGCACGTTAGGATAGGGTGAGTGAAACCGTGCCTGAACAACACCCCATCCACCAGAGTATATCTTGCGGCATTTCTTTTGACCTTTTTACCCTCTTCAGGCTCTACTGGGAGAGCCCCATCGGCCAGGTATCGCTTGTAGGGCGTCATCCAGGTGTCTCCCTCGGTCAAAACGCATACCTGCATTTGCTCTCCCTCGGGCACATCCGCGTACGTGCTGATGCGGGGCACCCTCTGCGTATCTTGGGTCAAAGAACAATGACTCCTCGGCCTTCCCCTTGTTGCATAAATCTGGAGGACATCCACCCTGTTGTCTTCCACGAATCTACGCGGAGCTTTGAGAGTCTCTTGGATCACTGTCCTCTGTCTAACCCCCTTGCCTGAGCTGGCCAGCTTTGCAAGCAGGTTAGCTCTGGCATTCTGCTCCCTCGGGACATGTATCAGCTCAAGAGCGTTGAATGCTCCCTTCAACAACTGGACGTATTTCAGATACGCCGCCATCTGTGGGTCCTTCGCCTGGAACTCACCCGACACCTGCCCCGTAATCAGCTGGGAGTCGCTTTTCACCAGGAGGTTTTGCGAGCCCATCTCCTTGGCCAGGAGCATTCCTGCTACTAGGGCTTCGTATTCTGCCTGATTGTTACTTGCCTTGAAGGCAAAGCGCAGGGCCTGCTTAATCAGTATGCCGTTGGGTCCCTCGAAGACTATTCCCGCACTGCTCCCTTGTTGGTTGGAAGAGCCATCAACCGAGAGCAGCCACTGCGAGCCCACTTCCACCTCTTGCTCACCTCCGGGCGAAAGTTCCGCTATAAAATCTGCGTACACCTGCCCTTTGATGGATCCTCTAGGCTCATACTGGATGTCGAATTCTGACAGTTCCACCGCCCAGCGCACCGTTCTTTCCCGCCACGTCAGGCTTTGCAGCACCTTCTGTATAGGGAGGTTTGCCATTACCACCACCGTGAAGCTGTGGAAAGTAATGACGGAGCCTCCTGGCAGAAAACACTACTGCCAGCGCTGCCTTCTCCAGCGCTTGGTATCTCGTCTCAGCTCCTTGTAATGCCTTGCTCACGAAATAGATGGGCTTTTGACTCTAGTCCTGCGCCTGGACTAACACAGAGCTGATAGCCCGCTCTGTTACAGTAAAATATAACCGGAGGGGCACGCCCGTTACCGGTTTGCAGAGGACCGGTGGTGTCGCCAGGTACTCCTTCAGCTTAATGAAAGCTGCATCGCATTCGTCAGTCCATGCAAAGCGACTGTTTTCTTGAGGCACTGGAAATATGGATGCCCCTTCTCTCCCCCGGCGGAAACAAACCTTGAGAGCGCCGCCATCCGCCCTGTCACTGTTGCACTTCCTTGACCGACGTCGGGCTTCGCATGGCGATAATCGCCGCGCATTTGTCGGGGTTCGCCTCTATCCCCCTCTCTGTGAGCATAAAACCCAAGAACTTACCGGCCTCTACCCCGAAAACACACTTCTCAGGGTTTAACTTGAGGCGGTACTTGGATATGTGACGAACAACTCCTCCAGATCCGCCATGTGCTGCACCCTATTCTGCGACGCCACCACCATGTCGTCTACATAGGCGTACACATTCCTCCCGAGCATCAGCGCCAGGACCTTGTCCATTAACCTTTGGTACGTGGTGCCCGCATTTTTCAGCCCAAAAGGCATCACCTATAGCAGTAACTGCAGGTCACAGTCATGAATGCAGTTTTGTTCTCATCTCTCGGGTGCATCTGATCTGGTTGTATCCTGAGAAGGCGTCCAGGAA